>NC_051041.1:4135100-4435100 GCF_904848185.1 Acanthopagrus latus | reverse complement strand
GGTAGAGGATTATTATACATTTAAACTGAAATGTTTTGACAACATGTTTTGGCGCTGAACGTGTGTTCCAATATCTTTATTATTTAGAGAAATGTACAACAGAACATGAAACAACTCATTTAGTTGCTTGGAAAAAAAACATATGTGCACATTCAGGATATTTATCTCTGTCTATGCAGACAATAAAATATTTTGTGTTTCTGTTTTTTTGCAGACAAACTGAGCTAGAAGCTCTGGGCTCAGCCCTGCAGCAGTACAGAGACGGCCATTCTGCTCTGATTAAATGGATCGAAGAAACAACAGAGAGACAAGAAAACACACAACCTGGACAGACTGACAGCAAAGCACTGTCTGAACAGCTGGCCCAGCAGACGGTGAGTTAACCTGATTTCATGGACTTTGATCTGTAGATTGACAGACTGAATGGATGGTTACCTGGAAGGACAAAAATTAAATGCATTGGATTGATTCTGAGGAATGATGGATAAATGATATATTTTATTTTTTGACGGATTCCTTTCTTCAGGCATTAGTAGCTGAGATTGAACAGAACCAGACCAAACTAGACGAGTGCCAGACTCACTCCAAACAATACTGCACCTCAGTGAAGGTAAGAGACCGATTTGTTTGTTTTCATATTCACTCTGGGGGCCAAATTATCACTGCATTGTTCTGTGTCACAAACAATCAAGAATATGTATAAATGTATTGATAGTGTCTGTTTGACTTAATAAGTTCTGTATGTCAGAGGTCCAAAATACTCTTTTGAGTGTTACGGTTGAACAGTTTCTTGTTTTACTGACTTATACTGTTCTTGTATTCTGCAGGATTATGAACTACAGCTAATGACCTACAGAGCCTTTGTGGAATCCACACACAAGTCACCTGTCAAGAGGAGGAGGATGCACTCTTCCTCTGACGCCATCACTCAGGAGGTAAGGATCAAAAGTCTTGTATTCTTTCTGAATATTTAGATAACTAATCTATTGTACATGCTATGTTTTGGGGTGAACATAATTTACCATTACTGTCTTGTAATTGTTTCTGGGTGTATCTTTACAGTTTATGGACTTGCGGACACGCTACACAGCACTGGTCACCTTGACAACCCAGCATGTAAAGTACATCAGTGATGCACTAAGGAGACTAGAAGAAGAAGAGGTGGGGCTTTGCTTCAGTATCTCTGTCTTGCTTGAAATGGAAGTGAAATCACTTCACAGTGAGAAGAAGTTGTGTAAAAAGAGATATTATTAATGTGAAATTATTAATTGAATAAATTAAATCATTTTAAGGGTATCTTGTAAACAAAATCTTTCAATCTGTGCAGAAAGAAGTGGAGGAGGAGAAGCAGGCCAGAGTGGGACAGGTTTCAGATCTGCTGGGCTGGGTCAAGGGTCTCCAGGGACGGACTGGTGGTCCCAACGCTGAGTCTTCACTCGCTGCTCAACAGGTACAACAGAAATCTGATGTTATACACATTTTTTATAGGCAATGAGCCTTTGAGCAAGGCATTTGACATCTAAGAAGTGGTCCAGCATATTAATGATAATGGTTCCTGATCCATTAAAATGCCTTGTCTTGTTTAATTGAAACACTGAAGTGATCGTTGATGGTTGTTATGACATCATGCGTGTACTGTATCTTCCCTAAAGGCCATCAGTGAACAGCTGGCAGCCAAGAAGGATGAAGTGGCTGAAGCTATAAGGAGCACACAGGTCTTCTTGCTATCAAAACAGGCCAGCAAGTAAGTTTACATCACATACGTGGATACAAACATTGTATGTGCCTCCCAAACACATTCACCACACATACTGTTCGAATTTCACTGTCCCAGAAACTGGCACAGAGAAAATGTGAGAGACAATGTACAAGCAGTACATGCTCATCCAGTCTCTCATCTTGGAATTTTGAATAATTCATAGTGTTTTTAGAGGTTTATTCTAGTTTGAAAGCACAAGTAAACATGGGGAATATTAGGGAATGTTTCAAACACAGAGGTCAAGAGTAATATACTTGTATTTTTTTAGCTTATTTAACAATTGTACCAGATGTATTTTTGGGTGGCCTGAAATATCTCCAACTTAAAACCATTGAAATATTAATGACATTTATAACAAAGCTACTGTGAAAACATAGACATCAGCATCACACACATAGATACACATTAAACACACAAAACCCTTCTGCTCTAACCTTGTCCCCTGTGTCCTCTCCAGATTGTCCCTAGAGGAGCGTGCTAATGTAGAGGCCCAGCTGGACGAGCTGACAGCCACCTACAACCAGCTGTGTGATAGCTCCACCCAGCAGCTGCAGCAGCTGGAGCAGCAACTGGCCAAAGAGGAGGAAAGAAAGGTACACTGGTCTGAGGGATGTGCCGAGATACAGAGTCAGTACTGGCAGATTTTTAGCAAAAAATGTATTCATGGCTTTTGCAAGCTTGACAAACTGTAACTGTGAAGGTGCTTTTATAAAATGTTGCTTTGAGTCTGAATACGCTCGCAAGCTAAGTGTGAGTTCAAGCGTGTGGAGCAGCAAGAGTGTGTGTGTTGTTCAGCATGTTGTGTGTTCACGGAGTGTGCATTTTTGACAAACATCACCACTACTGACGACTCATTGACTTGGTTTGGTTTAACAAACATTACAGACCCTTTTCAGACGTGTGTTCAGTTGATCTAAAAATTACATTTTCTATTTTTGGCACTTCTGTTTGACCTCCTTCTGTGTTATTCAAGAAGGAGTTACAAATAGTAGACTAATTTGACAACCTAGAAAATGCAGTAATCTTTGCCTTAAAACACTTCTGCAGTCCACTTTTTTTAACACTTACACTGGAAATGTGGGCACTGAAAGGCGAGAAAATTAACTAGATGACACTGTCTGAATTGGGCCTTAGCATGGAGTGTTCCACTCTCACATTGTTCTCCTAAAAGCCTGCAGTCATGTCATTAATTTCCACCCTAGTTTTTGTCATCTTCATCATCATTGTCATTATCATCAGAAAACACATCTGCTGAACTGCTAACATGATTAATACATGGCCTTAGTGGTGCCGCACTAGAGCAGTGCTGCCCAAGTCATGCTAGCAGTCAGGTAGAATCTGTAGAGCTCTGCTTTCTGTAGATCCATCGTTAGAAATAATCATTTTTTGAAATAGATGCACCTTTACGTTTTATTGTCATCTCTGTAGATAAAAAATAGTATCATGTTACTTGTCTTTTTGTGGTGGTAAAAAATGTCACTGCATAAAGTCAACACATGACATTTCGGTATTTATTTTTACTCTGCATCAAGTTTAGTCCATGCACAGGTGACCAATGAGACTTCATATTCACAGTCAGTTCTCACTTGGTCATGAAATTGTCCCTGTCCTGGCATATACAGTATGGTACATCCGTCAAAAGTGGATTGAATGCGTGTGAGAATTTCAAGTCCTTGATGATAATTTTTATGTTGTGACACTTGCACCTTATTGATTCTTATGTGAATGTCATATTTCTTTCCAGGGGGACTTTTATGTGACTAACTTAAAAAGCTCACAAAAGAATAGAAGATTTTTAAAAAGTCACTTTGGTTTCGAGTCTAAAGTGCACCAAGGCCAGCTATGCAAAAAAAAAAACACCTCACCATTTGAGCATGTTGTGTCCAGATCACAAGAGTGTGTGTGTGTGTGTGTGTGTGTGTATGTATGAGAAATGTTGTGTCTGTTTTAATGCATACTATTAATGTGTGAAACTTTAAACCAGCATTTTGCTTGAAAACCACTAACAGCTGCCAAAAGGAGAATTGTGGACATCTGAGCTCTGAGCCATGGATAAGAATGAGAGATGGAAAACAAAGCAGTTTGTTGAGTTTATTGTTCAGTTAGGCAAAGTGGGAACATAGCTTTAAATGGTACGTACTGAGATAAATTACAGTTTAGAGTCATCAGTTGGATTTAGTGTCAGTGTTTAGGAGTCAGAATGAAGAGTGGCATGCAGAATGCTAACAACCAGCTTCTCACCTGTCGCGCCTCGCTCTGCCGATCCGTAAGCTGGCACATTATTGTGTGTGCCATTGGACAAGCCTGTATGGTAAGTAGCGCTCGCTTTCTCTCTCACTGTTGCCTTGTAAGTTTTTTCTCACCAAAACATTTGATCCTCCTCTTCTTCGAAATACTTCTGCAATCTCTTGTGTGTCTTTGCTTGCTTTTATTTAGATAAAGGTAAGCAAAGAGGCTCTTTCTGCATTTTATTATTATTCTTTTTTTATTACTAGTTGCTTTGTTGCATGCTTAGTGCCTGTCTTAGAGTAGCTGTGGTAAGTATCAAAGCGCTTGTGAATATAAAAGACAAATTAAAATATGGGAAAGAAATGTACAAACAACTAACCTGCCAACAAAAAGTAGTTATTTGTATATATGTAATTTTTATTTTTTACTGTTTCTAACATACATCTGCTTTGGTTTTGTTTTTTGTTGTTTCTGGTTGTGGGTATTCTTCTTTTTCTTATTCTGCCATTTGATTCTGGGCATAAAACCTTGATATTGTAATATAAAACTGTACCACAGTGGGATGATTTTACATTTACCAGATTACAGAGCCATACCATGTTGATCTGTAATTGTACCAGATTGTATATGAACTGGAATTATGTTTTTCTCTCTTTTTTTTTTTTTAGAAACATCTTGCCATTGCTGGAGTAATCGACCTGGGAACAGTGGAAACATTCCCAGTATTCCAAGCAGCCAAACGTGGTCTTATTGACCAAGACACCTGCCATGTACTCCTCGAGGCCCAGCTCATAATGGGTGGGCTCCTCCAGCCTGATTCCCCTCACAATCTTTCACTGGAACAAGGTCTGGCTCAAGGCTTTATCGACACCCATACCAGACAGTCCCTTTCTGAGTTACAGAATGCCTTGGTCTTGGTGGAAAATTCTAAGTCTACCGATGACCAACAACAAAATGTGTTACCAGTAGCTACAGCCATGGAGGTCGGCCTCATCGGAGAGGAAGTGGGACTTCGGATTCTAGAACTTCAGATGAACACTGGAGGCCTGAGAGACTCAGCAGGACAAATTATGAGTTTGGAGCAAGCAGAAGACAAAAGACTTTTGACTCCAAGAGTGCTCAACAAACTCCAGTCAAGGCTTCAGCGTCGAGAGTTGATCAATCCAAACACAGCTGAAAAATTAAACCTATATGAGCTACAACAGCGTTGTGTTCATGACAGTGACTCAGGTCTGCTCCTCTTTCCTGTCGAGCAGCAACCTGGAGGAACTGTCTGCCTCCGGTCAGGAAGAAAAGTTGGTATCTTCCGTGCAGTCCAGGAAGGCCTTATTGATCGTAAAGTTACTGTACGACTTCTTGAAGCTCAGCTCTTTGGCGGTGGTATTGCTGACCCACGTTCTGGCCACCGGCTGACCATTGAGGAGGCTGTTCGTCATGGGCTTTTGGACCAGGATCTAGCCTGTGCCATGTTAGCACGACAGCTGCAAAATGGGGGGATTCTAGATCCTTTAAGTGGAGAACGCTTGGATTTGGAAGAGAGTATCCGTAGGGATCTTCTCTCTTCTCGTTTGGCTGTCTTGGTCCTTGAGTCTCTTTGGGCATTCATGGGAATACTCTGGCCTGAATCTGGAGAACTCTTGCCAATTGTTGAGGCTTTTCAACAAGGAGTGATCTCAGGAGAGCTATCAAGGAACATCCTAAGGCAGCGACATGCCATTGGGGCTCTTTACAACCCTGAAACGCTCCAGGTGCTGCCTTTAAACCAGGCTGCTGAAGAGGCCCTTGAGCCCAGTGTCATCAGTTCTCTCAAAGACATTCACATCCCTGATGTTCTTACCAGCATGAACCAGTCAGGCACTCCATCTCTTAACCGCTTGAGCTGGGGTTCCACTAGCTCCACTCCACCTCCATCCTCTCCTTCACCTTCATCATCTACCGAAGGCCCTGTCTGGGATTCTACACCAACACAGGGAATAGATCCTGAAGAACAAGCAAAACACAAGCTGCTCTTTCACCTCATGACTCACAGCTATGTGGATGCTCATACTGGAAAACGCTTGGTGCTGCTAGACTCTGAGTTGGTGGAGTTGGTCAAAGCTACTGAACTGGTTGCAAGAGATTCAGTGTATCGAAGTCAAGTTGAGCCTCAAACCAGTTTGACCAGAGATGAGCAGGGAAAGTTACAAATGGTGAGACAGTTTAGTTTGAAAGCTAAAACATTGAGTGAGAAACACCATGAGGTTGAAGAAGAAAGTTCCAATAAAGTCACACTGAGCAAAGAATTTGAGATGAATGGTAAAAGCAGTCAAAAAGAAAGATATGATGGAGAAAATGACAACATGCCACACAAACCATCAGAAACTGTAGAGAGGGATTTAGCATTTGGAGCAAAAAACGAAATTGACATTAGTAAAGATGCAAAAGTAAAAGCTCAAAAGAAAGAAATCTCTGATCTTGAAAGTTTAACAGCTTCAGCTGAACATCTTAAAGGAGAATTGACAAAAGGACGTAAAGTGTCGGTAGCCACTGAATCCAAACCCAGAGACACTGATCTTCAGGAGACAACCACAACAGTGGGAAGAAAAACGGTCACAACACCGCTCAAATCAGAGGGAGATTTAAGATTGTTGAAAGAATCCGTCCCAAAGGTGGCAAAAACAAATGAAGATGCTCATTCAACACAATCTGATGATTGGAAAGGTGTAAAGTATTCCCAGACTGAATCAGGAAAAATCAAACAAAAAGTGCCCATAACAGAGACAGACTCAAAGCATGCTGAACCTCAGATAGATGTTCTTGAATCACCAGTTGAGAAGGAAGAGGAGGATGCCAAATTACGGAAGTTGGTCCTGGAGCTTAAACAAGGAGGTCTGATGACAGATGAAGGGGAAAGGCTGCTACCAGATGAGGCCGTCGCTCAGGGTGTCCTCCCTGGCCACACAGCAGTTAAGTTAATGGCTCAGGCAGGTCTGTTTGGGGGTTTCATCGATGCCAGCAGTGGCGAGTCACTCAGCATGGAGGATGTTATGCAGGAGGGTTTACTGGATGAAGACCTAATGTGGAGTGTCCTAAAGTCAGATAAAACCCTTGCAGGGGTTGTGGATGTTGATAAAAGGCAGATCTGTGGGGTGAGGGAGGCAGCTCAGGCAGGAATGATTGACCCCAACACTGCTGCTCGACTTCTAGAAGCCCAGGTGGCATCTGGGGGGATTGTTGATCTACGTAGGGATAAGAAAGTTTCTGTCACTCTAGCAGCCAACCTGGGACTGATTGAGGAAAATCAAAGGGATGAATTGATGGCGCTAGAGAAGGCATACAAAGGCAAGGACACAGATTCAGCAACAGCCCTCACTAAAGCCAGTTTACAGCTACAGATGGAAGGTGTTATTGACCCAGAGTCCAAGTCTCCAGTTCCTCTGGAGCAAGCCATTCAGAAAGGACTAATTCAGTCTAAGGAGGCTTATCAGGTGTTGGCGAGGCAGGTGGCTGAGGGTGGCATAGTACATCATGCTTCAGGGCTGAGGCTGTCAGTTTCAGATGCAGTAGATAGAGGACTAGTGGATCGATCCATTGCTCCTGGGCTGGAGGAGCTAGAGTGGGTCTACCAAGGAAGAGTCAGCCCTTCATCTCACCCAGAAGCTGTCAATTTCCAGGCATCAACAGGAGCCATTTTAGACCCTGAATCTGGCTGTAAGCTGACATTGACAGAGGCAGTGTCTAAAGGTCTTCTTGATGAGGATATTGCCAGTGAAGCCATGGCATCTTCTACTGTAACACAAGGAGTGCTTGACCCCCAAACTGCACGTATTGTGCCATATTTGGAGCTTGTAAACCAGGGTACAATTGATATCGAAACAGGCAAACGTTTCTTGGAGGTGAAACCATTCAGAGGTGTTCATGATGTACAAACAAGAGAAAATTTGACAGTTCCAGAGGCAGTTGCATCAAAGCAAGTTGACCCAGTTCCAGCATTGAGACTGCTCCAAAGCCAGGCCAACAGTGGAGGGATCATTGATATCAGTACTGGAGAAAGGCTTCCCCTAATGGAGGCCTGTAACAGAGGTTTAGTTGGAGACAAAATGGTGAGGGAAATAGCCATCAACCAGTTTCTCAAAGGAGGCTTAGTTGATCCTGCCACCGGACAACAAGTGTCCAGTCTTAATGATGCCATTGCAAAGGGTCTGATCTCCAGAGACATAGCTTCAGACATTCAGGAGAAATTGGCCTTTGTGGAGATGGAGGTTGAAGAAGGTAGTGCTACACCTGTTGCCTCATCAAGTGATACATACAGCCCCTCCATTATCATGTCAGTGTCATGCCCAGACAGTCCAGAAAACTTGTCAGATGTAAACACTGAGCGTTCTTCAACATCTACACTTTCAAAGACAGGTTCAGAAATTACAGATGATGATGGGAAGACATTGACATCAGTAGTATCAGATCAGTCAACACTTTATGACCCTACAGAAGAGGACAAGGTAGAAGTGCCAGTGGAAGAAAAGACTTCAGTTGAGCCAGACCAATCCCTTGACCTCTTGTCTAAGTTTGCAATTAATGTGGAGAAAAGAATTCAGAAGACTATAGAAGAGATAGTACCACAGGAAGACACCAATAAACCAGAGCCTCTTCCTACACAGAAGCTTGATGAGAAACTGCAAACAGGCAAGAGCCAGACTAATAAAAAACAAAAGGGGAAAGATCTTAAAGACTCTGTTGCAGAATCCATTCAGACTAGTGTCCATGATACTGACAAAAATTCACAGGAACAAAAAGGGGATACTATTTTAAAGTCAAAAGATACAAGAGACGACAGACAAAGCAAAGGTAGCACCGAATTATCACAATGGAGTGAAGAGGTTCTTAGAAAGATTGATGTGGCAGCACAGAAAGATGATGATGTAGATGAGAGCGGTACAAGAGTGGAGACAGAGAAACCTTTAGAGGTTGAGATCAAATCTATCACTGATGTTGAGCAGTCAGACGATATATTGACCTCCAGAGTGACACAAAGTAAAAGCAAGAAGAAGAGGAAGAATAAAAAGAATGGAAAGGGAAAAGAAGCAGAGAGTGAAACACTTTCTCCAGAGATAGAACATTTATCCCAGATTGATCAAGCTGATGCACATATTGAATGGCAGACTGAGGCTATTGTTGTCACAAATGAGCCTGTATCACAGGAGAAAAATGTGAAATCACAGATTGGTAGTCAGGCAGATTCCACTCGGCCTCCCAGTGGACAAAGTGAAGTTAAGGATAAAAAGAAAATTGAGGCTGAAAATAATTTGGTAAAACAGGGACAGGAAGCAGGTCCAGCCACTCTGGAATTCACGGAAGATGCTATTGAGCCAGAGAAAGACGTAGTGAAAACTATAATGTTAAAAGATACAGAAGGGGGTGTTAAGAAAGAGAAGATGACAAGGGAGCATCAGAAAGTGAAAGTTGGAGAGAAGGTATCTGTCTCTCAGCAACCAGAACAAACAGACAGCAGTCAGGAGGTGAAGAAAAATAAGGAGCAAGAATTGCCTCAGAAATCTAATCTACCAGACAATGAAAAAGCAGCCTTGATACTGAAAGCCAAAGAGAGCATTCTTAAAAAGGTTTTTGAGAAAGGAGTGAGCGAGAAGCAGACTGCTGAGGAGCTGCAGGCATTGCGCAGTGAGGTGACAAAGAAGGAGAGTCGAGGCACAAGTGTTGAAGATGTAAAGACCCCAACTCTGCCATCTAAGATTGATGGAGTGGAGAGTCATGATGTCAAAGATGATGGTGTCAAGAGACCCAGTGGTCCACCAAGAGACAAGGAGGAAGAGCTGAGTGTTAAAGAACACAAAATGGGTCTGATGGGGGTCAAAGAAGATACAGCTGTTGAGCAACGTTCTGTCAAGGAGGACAGAGAGACCAAACTGTTGGAGGTTTCTTCAGATGAGAGAGAACACAAGATGGGATTTGGGAAGGAAGACATACAAAATAATATTGAGGCAACTCCATCATTACAGCCTAAAGAAACTCAGCAAAGTAAACGAAGTAGGAAGAACAAGAAGAGCAAGAGCCAAAAAATGACAGACAAAACTGAGCCCGATATTGAGACCATACTGACGCCTGAAAAAGATGATTCTGAGGTTACATCAACAAAAATGATCACAAAATCTGCCATGACTGAGGACCAGAGGATGGATGGATATAGTAATAGTGAGTCAGCCAGTGATGTCATCAGACCTATAGTTGGTAAGGAGGCAAATGAAGAGGAGACTTCTGAAAATGATGCTAAAGAAGCTGAGACCAGTCAACAGAGTCAAATAAATTTACATCAGTCAGAAGAGCCCAGTTCCCCCTCTGAGGAACACATAGAGTCGACAGAGGCCACATCTGAGAAAGAAGAATCTCAAGAATCACCTTTAGAAACCAAAAATGCAGGTGAATCCATTGACGGTTCTCAGGAGATTACTACATGCAAACCAGACATCCAGCCCACAGCTCAGTCAATGGTTCCTGGCACACAAACAGGTAAAAAGACAGGGAAAAGCAAAAAGAAGAAAAAGCTCCAACCTGAAGTTAAAAGTGTCAGTGTTGCTGAATCAAAATCTTTGAAAGACCAACAGCAAAATCTTGAGTCTCCAGGATCAGCAGAAGAGGCTTCAACTGAGTCTGATTCACCTAAAGTCCCTGAGTCTGATACAGCCACTGAGAGCTGGAAGGAGGGAGAGGATGATGTAAGAGACAGTCAAGAAGTAATAAAAGAAGTGATGACACCCAAGACGGGCAAGGTAAGAAGTAGTAGATCATCAGAGAAGGTTCCTTTTCTGAAATTTCATAAAGATTGCTTCAGAAGAGAGTGTCTCCTGCATTTATTACACACACATTTGAATACTCAGTAATGGAGTTTGTTTCTATGTGTTATTCTATTTTTATCATATTCAGTCATCATTGATCCGTCAGGAATGCTTGGAGCATGACCAGCAGATTGTTGCCCTGGTCTCCATGGTAAGACATATTGAGGTTCGACTCAAACAGCAGCAACAGCAGTCAGTGGGCCGCAGCCTCATCGCCTTGGATGACATCATCAGACAGACTGAGGTGAAAGAGTATGCATACTTACGTGATACAGATGTGCTGTTATATTAATGTCCCACCAGCCAACTTTTTTGGTGAACTTATTATACACTTTCAGTTGAGTATTTAGCTCCCCATGTGAGGCAAATAGCACATTTGAGGATTAGCCTCTTACCAAACAGCATCAAGAAAACTTTTGTGTTCTTTTCCTAATCTGTCTCTCAGACTCTGGACCTTGAATTGCGTGATTTGGAGCCTGCGATCAACAAGGAAGTGGAGGCGGCTGAGCAGCTGTTGAAACCCAAACCTAAAGATGTTCCTCCTCAACTCTTGTTGGCCCTGGAAAAGGATGGGCGAAGCTTGGCTCGAGGATATGAGGCTGCAAGAGCACTTTCTATGGGTATTCTGCAAAGTCTACAAGATCATAGGGACTCATATAAGGTAAAATAAGTAGTCTTCTAGTTGTAGCAGTAATACTAGTAGTAACCCCCTAACCCTTTTTGTCTTCCTTGAAGTAGATGTTTGAATTAACTGTACTAGGACAAGGCTAGACCATATTTCATCACTTCATCTCTCTCAGGAGGCAGTAACAGCTGAGCAGAAGTCACTCGGAGGACAAGTGGAGAGTCTGCTCTCTTGGTTGAGGGAGACAGAGGCTCGTATGAATGGAGGAATGGCGGGGATGGAAAAAATGGAAAAGGCAGAGAAAGATGACAGTCATGATCAGCTTACACAGCAGCTTAGTCTTTGCAAGGTAAGTCATCCAAACAGAATAAAAAAAGGTATAAATAATGCATAGCCAGTTTTGATAACTGGCAACATTATTTCCTGGTGCTAAGAGAGATCTTATGACAAAATTAACTGTTTTATTAAATCTCGTCAACATATGTTGAATAAAATCACCTTAAAGAAATTAGATGAAACATTGTTTGGATTTGTTGCCTCTAAGTCAGAATCTCAGGCCATATCTCTGCCATTAGTACTGTATAGATGAATAACACTTTCCTCCTCTCATGTACACTTTTTCTGTCTCTTTCCTTTAAGGAGCTCCAGTCCTCATTGATGGCTCGCTCCAATGAGGTCAACAATGTAGCCTTTGACATTCAGGTGTTCATCTCAGAGCGTGCTCAGGATCTGGCCCCTGAGCAGAGCAGGCAGCTTCTGGGGCAGCTCCAGCAACTCCAGAGGGCTTTCCACCAAGCATCGGGCCAAGCTCAGGCCTGGGCCGAAGCCCTCTCCGCCCAGAGAGAGAGGGAGGAGGAGTGGCAGCGGAGGGAGCGAGTGAAAGAAGAGGAGAAGGACAGAGAGAGGCAGAGTGCAAGGGAGAGAGAGGTTTGGAAAAAGATGATTGAGTCAGATTGGTTTGAAATGCTGCTCTCACTAATACATTCGAAATGCAATTAGCTTTCACGTACTGTGTTTCACAGCTTTATTTGTCATGCTGTAAACTGTTGCCCTGCTTTCATACATAAAATCTTAAGTCTGTTGTGATAAGCACCCGCATTCTATAAAATCATATCAAACTACACTAGAAACTAGCTAACCTTCACCACAGTTTAACCTGTAGTTCCATCTCAAACCTGTTTTTTCATCCCTCGATAGCAACCCACTGCTGCTCTTGTTGCAAAAGCTTTGCCACTTGACATGGACAGTATCACCACCCTCACTCTCATTACAAGGGCTTTGTTTGCTACTCTGCATGTCTCTATAACATGTGTTTTATTAACCTGTTTGCCTTGCTGTTCCAGATTGCCACTGAAGGAAATCGCTTGTGTCGCGGCGGTAAAGGCTAGAGATTTTATAGCAGAAAAGCCTCGCTGGCTACAGTGCTTTACTGTTTTTCCTCTTGTCTCACCTGAATACAGAGGAGAAAGAGGAAAAACGGCAAAAAAAGATACAAATTTGTTTGATTTTTCTTTGTATTGTCTGTTATTGCTTGACCAACCTGGTGATTTGAAGATACATGTTTATGTCTGTCTGTATTGTCTGCCTCTATGTATGTGTGTGTGTGTGTGTGTGTGAACTCTGGACACAATGTGCTCAAAGCTTGGCAAAGTGTGCACTACACAAGAATTCTGTTTAGGGGCAAATGTGCTTTTAGTAAGCTCTTATTTTTAAGAAGTATAAAAACTAGTGGTAAGGTCAAACATTTTAAATGGTCTCTTGCTGTAACATGATCCAGTTAACTGTTACTAATAGACTCATTTCTAAATCATGTCAGTATCAGGTTTCCTCACATTTTCTGTCTTTTTGGGTCTTTTTCTTCCTTCTCTCCTCATTCATTTCTCTCAGGTGGTCCAACAGCAGAAAGCCGAATGTTCTCAGAAACTAGAAGGCCTTTCTATGTGGCTGGCTGGAGCTGCCAGCTTATTGGCGAGTCAGAAAGCAGGAGCAGAGTCAGATGATGTGAATGTCCTGCAAGAGAAGCAGAAAAAGCTAAAGGTACGAAACATTAAATCTCAAGGTCAACACCCCGAAACGCTTGAATTAGTATTTTGTCCATGTTTATGTAGATGAATTCACTGTAATACTGTCATTTAATTTATTTGATGCTTTAGATTGTATTTGCTGGGTGAACATGTTTACGTCTTTGATGGTATCAAACCTGTTTTCCCTTGCTCTCCAGGAAGTAGAGAAGGACCTGAAGACCAAACGGGAGGGCATAGCTGAGGCTATCCGCTCTGTGGAGGAGCTCTTGGCTGAGCGAGGAGAAAGTCTGAGTCCAGAGGAGAGGAAGAAACTCCAGGAGGCGCTAGCAACAATGAAGGAGCAATACGGTGCACTGACAGATTCAGTAAACACGTCACTGACAGAGGTGAACTCAGCCATCAACACCACTGTACAGCAGAACACACAAAGGGTAAGATGATGACAGTGGTTATAGATATAAGTGTTAATGATGTTAATTTTAATACTGCTTACTTGTAGCTTTGTTGTCATCCTCATTCTGTCCCTCTTTCCTCTACTATCATGCAGGCAAAGGCTGAGGAGGAGCTCCAGGAGACCCAAGGCCAGATAGACTCTTTGCTGAATGAGTTGTCTTCCCTGAGCCAACCAGGCGGGAGAGGAGTTGGATCTGGAGTGACAAGAGATGTTGTAGACATACCATTCTCACAGCCAGGAGGCGCTGTGTTGTCACACACAGAAATGCTGCAGGTTAGAATGTCTCATCTATGTGTAGCAGATCATGTCTTAAACATCTTACAAATTTACCAAGTTTAAACCTGCAACCTTTAACCTCGCTTCCAGGCCGAGCTTCAGCAGCTCCAGTCTCAACAGGCTCAGCTACTTCAGATCACACAGTCAACGCGCTCCCTTCTGGAACAACCTGACTCCACTGTTCCTCCTGAAGAGAAGCAGCGTCTTCGGGCTGCCCTGGATCAGCTGCAGGCCCAGCACCAGGACAGGCTTCAGAGCTGCCAGGTACTCAAAATGGATACTGACGTGTATGCTAAGGCAACAGCAAGGCTTCTGAACTACATTATCCCAGAGACAGGATCTTATTGTCCTAAGACGTGATAAGTGGAGGTTTTACCTCCTTGAAACGTAGTAGTATTCTACTGACACTTTCAATTATTGATTATATGAGATGAAATTGTCCAAAGCTAAGGACAGTATGCAGAGACGTTTTTACGTTTTGCTGATGGTATTTTTATAATTTACTTACTGCTCTGTTCTCTGCTTAAATTAATTTTTAATTATTATTTATTCATTTATTTTAGGACCGTCTGAGGAAGTCTGAAGCTCTGAAGGATGAGCTGGCAAAGTTCCTCCAAGAACATGGAGGGTTAGGTACCTGGCTGGAACAAAGTGAGCAGGAGCTCCGTTCACTTGGGGAAGGAGAAACTGATGCACAAGGCCTGAAGGGCAGGCTGGAGGAGCACAGAAAGGTAAACCATAACACACCTTAATAACACAATTTAAATATCTCTATGCATTGTTGTTGGTTCATGTGAAACTCCAACACCCAAGTTATTCAAGCACAAACTAAATTCAACATGCTGCAGATTCTCCACAAGATGGCGCTAATGTCATATTTTACACAGTGTGTGATACTCGCAGGAAATGCTGGCACTGTGGCTCTGCATTTGGATTATATTGGCTGAGCTTGGTTTCAGGTGCTTTGAAGTGAAGTAAAGTCCTGCTGTTGAGCCCAGTGTAGCTGAGTAAAAACACGTACTGCCCAACTATGCTTTTTGATCTTTAATTATCCATGGAAGACTGAGTTTCCACGCTCGGTTTCCATCCATTCCAATGAACTGACATGCCCTGATTTTACACTCTCACATTCTCATCTGGGAACCACTGAGAAACTCCACTGAAGCATTGTGGGATAATTTTCTTGTGAAGAGTCCCTTGATACCACATTTGCAGTGTTTCATATCCTTCTCTCACACATTTTTCCAGCAATTCCAGATATTTAAACTAGCGACCTGCTGGACGCAGTGATGCTTTCCATGAACACTTTCAATAAAAACATGATTTTTTCCAATAGACATATTGTACATATCTGCACACAACTGCCCCCAACTGACCTGTCAATCTGTCTGTATTTTCAGCTCGCCGAAGATGTAATTTGTCACAAGGCAGACCTACGCTTTGTTTCCATATCTGGTCAGAAGGTTCTTGACTCTATCCAGGCAGCTTTGGAGCAAGTTGGTGGTTCAGATCCAGCAATGAACAGCACCAAGCAGCTAGTAACTGACAAGCTGCAGGATGCTAACCACAGATACACAAACCTACACACTAAGGTGAGGGATACTAGAGTTCATTCTAGAAATTATTTTAAATTGTGCTCAGTTAATTAGTTCCTCACACTTTGAAATGGTTTGTCTGTGTGTGCAGTCAACAGAGTTGGGCGGCCGTTTGTCCGGCCTGTTGGAGAGGTACCAGCAGTACCAGGATGAGGTTGTTTCCCTCCATTCATGGCTCAGCACTCAGGAACAGAACCAAAGCATAGCCAAGCCCAGTGGAGAGACAGACCCTCAAAACCTGCAGAACACACTACGACAAGTACAGGTGAAGCACACATCACAAACATTAACACAAAGTGAGAAGGCAGATTTTCAGAGTATGGAAACATTCTGTTCATGATCTCAGCCAGTTGAAAGTCATCTTTCCCAGCCACTACATCATGTTAAGCACTCTCCAAAAAGTATAAATTGAGTCAAGAAATGTCTGGAAAAAGTGGAATAATTAATCGGAAAGTATGTGGGAACCTTGGTTTTAAATTTTCCTGTCAGCTATTGAAAGGATTTAATTTTGATGACGAGTGTTTCCTCTGTCATCAGATGCTGCAGGATGAGCTGGCGGAGCGTTCAGTGCAGCTTGAGAAGGTGAAGAGAGCAGGAAGAGATCTGGTCAGCACAGATGAATCGCCTTCCCTCAAAGCTGTTGATATCCTTTGTGCTGCAGGTAAATTTGATCACTTTCATTGTCGAAACAAGAACTCACAGACAAATACACATCAGATTACACTGTTTTCATCATTTATGTTTAAACAGATGCATGTTTATTTGGAAATTTAAAAAGATCACATTTTTATTTTGACACCTCCTTCTTTTCAGATGGTTTAGAGAAGAGGTTTGGCTCCCTCTCTTCCTCTGTATCAGAGCGGGCAGAGCAGCTTCAGACTGCAGTGGCCCAGTCTGTCAGTGTCCAGGAGGGCCTGAAGGGTCTGCTAAGCTGGCTGGACAAACTTGTTGTCAATCCTGGACCAGTCGAGGCCACCGCACAGGCTGTTCAAGATGCCCTGACCCAGAACCAGGTATAAATAAACTGAGTGAACCCAGTAATTATCAAGGAATTATTTCCTTAAAAAATGTCCCAACACAGCAATCAGTCAGTCAGTCAGTCAGTCAGTCAGTTTATATTAATGAAACATGATCTGCCTTATAAAAGAGATTTTTAGGTATAATACAGATATCCAATAAAAAAAAAATGTGCATATGATCAGTAATGCAGCACAGCAGGTTTTACTAGTGCATTCACTCTTTAATTGGCACATGTATGAATCAACATATTGCTGAAGATTGTGTTCAAAGTCTCAATTTTTAAAACAAGACTTCTTCTCTCCCTTCCCCAGAAACTTCGGCAGGAGCTGCTGTCCAGGCAGGGCAGCGTGGAAGCAACACGAGACTCTGTTTCCAAACTCCTTCAGAGCGCCGATGCCTCTACGGCCTCTGGCCTTCAGGGTCCTTTAGACGAACTTACTCAGCGCTATGCTGCAGCGCAAACTAGCCAGGCAGAGAGGGAGGCTGAGCTCAAAGGGCTGTTGCCCAGATTGGAGAGCTACGAGCGGTTGGGGACCGACCTCCAGGTCTTCACACAGAGCCGGGTGAAGGCTCTGAGCCCGGCAGGCCAGCCAGACCGCAGCGTGGATGACTACAGGCAGACCATTGAGGTCAGTAGAGGGGTCATATTTTCATAACCGTCATTGAATTATATGGTTTCAAATTTTTAAGACTTCTTAATGCCTCTAAGGGAATCAGTGGATTAGTTTATTCGACACTTATGGCCTCTGTGTCTATTCTCAGGAGGTCAGGTCCGAACTGGAGCAGGAAGCCAGCCAGCTGAAATCCTTCTGCAACCTCGGCACAGAGCTCAGCCAGTCAAAAGCTTTCGGTAACACTCAGAGCTTACTGGATAATGTCAAAGGGGTTTCTGATGAATTCACCCAACTGGAAGCCAATGTCAACGAAAGGTAAAAATCTTACAGGCAACATGTGAGATATGTCTTTTTTCCTCCCCTTATTTTATGCTGTTTTTGGCAATTGTGTAGTTTGCATAAATTACACAAGGGGGCAGCAAAGACAAAGCTTTCAGGAGTCTATCAATCCTTCACCTGTGCAGTTCTTGATGCTCACATATGAGGAGGGTCAATTCCAGTTTGACTGACAACGTACCAAATAACCTTCAGAGAGAGTGGAACTGAAAAAGATTTGATTAGATATGATACGACTACTTATAAAGAATCATGTGACTTGCTCTGCAGAACAGACTGTGCCACTGGCATTTCCAAAATTTGTTTTCTAAATTTGTAGCCTTCATGGGGCACCAGTTGCTATGCCTACCCCGTCTGACGTCGTATCAGTGAGCAGCCACACTTGAAGCCTGTCAGAGGGGGCTGGGAATTTATAAATACCATTTTACCATTTTTTGAGTTTGGTGAGCCAGTCCCATAAAAACAACCAATATAGTCTCATAGAGATAAATAATGTGATTAATAAATTAATTATATACAATCTCAAACATGGGTATGGGTAGAACATACTATACATGATGTCTGGGATTATTTACTGTGTAGTAAGATGTTTCACAGCACTCGGTTTCCAAGTACTGTGCAGTGTGTTTGTGTGTGTCAGCTGTATGTGTGCACTGTGCCTGTGTGGCCGGCGAGAGCTGGTGAGTAGGCCTGGGTGCTAATATAAGCAGAGTGGACACGGCTCATTGTCCGTCCTATAAACGGCCTACTCGGATGACTCCCAGCCTCGATTCCCGAGGGGGAGAAAATAGCAGCATGATAATGATACCGCTCAATGCCAGACAACTTCTTAGAGCTGTTTTGTCTGCGGGCAGTCCGCAGTTTTCCGGCCATAGCTCGAGACAAATCGCATACAAAGACAAGAAGGTCAGGGCTGTGTTAATGCTGCCCAGTGTGGACCTTGAATAATCTCTCTCAATGGTGCTTGTGTATTGTTTTTTTCATTATTTTATAGATGTAAAATCAGCTCAAGGAAGATCATATGATGGTTTCACTTTGTGCTGAAAACATAATAATGTGATTGAAGTTACATCTTTTTCTGCTCTTCTCTGTCCTCATGTCCCCTTCCTCTTCTTCCTCTCCTCCTTTTTATATTGTTGTTTTTCCTTATTGCACTCTTCCTCATCCTCTCCATCTCTGCATCCTTCCTATCTTCCTTCCTCCTCTTGCTGTTTCTTCAAACTATCCTCTTCCTCTGTCTCTGTTTTCCTTACAGGTTTGCTGCGATCCAGGCCTGCGAGCAGCAGCTGCTGCAGTTCCGCGGCCTCTCTGGCTCCCTCCTCAGGTGGCTTCAGACAGCACAGGAGCAGCTGCCGTCCAAAGAGGCCAGCCTCACCACAGAGGCCCTGCAGAGAAGAGTGCAGCAGCTAAAGGTGTGTGTGTGTATCCAAACCCTGCACCCTCTGGCTTAACTTAAACAAAGGGATTTTAGTGAACATGCTGTTTTAATCCAGCTACTTTCGTGTGTCTTCTTAAAGCTCAGTGATTCAGTAAAATGAATTATTCCTTCAGGACTTGATGAACGACTGGGAATCACAGCGATCAAGGGTTCAGGAGCTGAACAAGACGGGATCAGAGCTGGAGTCCCTCATCATCGACATCACCACTCCTCAGGCCAAAACTGGTAAGAGCAGGGATGAAAACACACTCGCACATTAGAATACTTCGACCCTTCCCTCCTATTTTCCTCATGAATGCATATTTGCAGACATGACTTAGGTGTGATTTACAGATGATATAGATGGGAGGAAAATCACCAAGTGTTTATAGAATAATTTGACCTGAGAGAAATACAGAACTGAAAACAAAGAATGCAAGACAGAAAGGCATGAAAGAATGAAATGAAATGCGTGTATAATCAGTTCTGTTCAGGTAGTTTGTTTTGGTTCAGTTAAGCTGCATATTTGACACTGTACAGAGGTGCTTATAATAAAATTTCACCAAATAGAACACTCAATTCAATTCCATTCAGTTTCTGTGTTATATAAAGACTATGGGTATCCTCCATGTCTTTTCTCTCCTTTGTCATTTGTTTTCATGGCTTTTGTGCAGCGTCCTCAGTTCTCCTGCTGAGCTCTGTGTGCTGTGAAGTATTTGTGGGTTGCAGGATGTCTTGATGCTGTTTGGAGATTGTGTCAGAACTTTAAATGTGTCCACATTATGCTGAAAGATTTGAGCATTGCTGGTCCTGTTTTGTGTGTGATTATGCCGGCGTGGGTGTGTGTTTTAGTGGCAATGTCTCAGTCAGGTGTGTGTCTTCCTCCCAGGTGCTCCTCAAATCAATGGCTCAGCAGGTCCCAGCAGTGTCAATGGCATTCACACCTGTAAAGGTGAGCTCTCCCTCCAGCTCTCTCTTTCTCCTCTCCCTTCTTCTTTTTTGTTGCCTCCTGAAAACAGGTCTCTAAGAGATATTTTAACAGCCATATTGATGTTTTTGGTTTCCTTATAATGGTCACTTTGAGAGATTACTGCTCTGTCCCCTGTCCTGTGTACTGTGCTGTCCTGTCTCCTGTTGCTCTCTGTTCATACGAACATCTGTCAGTGGCAAATTTGCTCAAATTTAACATCTATCACAGCATCCATCATTTATTTTGGGTACCTTGATCTGCCTTCACTGTATGCCTGTAGTTCTTATTAGCCTAATTTACTTGTTTGTACTAGATCCGTTGACGTAATTCTACCAAGATTTATCTGTTTTTTTTCTGTATCTGCCCTGCTGCTAACCTCCATTTTATTATAGGCTAAGCAATTGTCTCCTTTCTTTCATTGTGTTCTCAGACCTGACAGAGCTCCAGGTAGCCGTGTCTGATGTAAACGGTCGATACGAGGCGCTGGGTGGGGAGTTGAAAGAGCGTCTTGGTCGCCAGCAGGCCTCGCTAGAGCTGAGGCAGAAAGCCAGACAGGGTACTGAGGAGCTCAAGAGCTGGCTGACAGACAGAGAGCACAGCTTGAAACAAGGACAGACCGCTTCTCCCTCCAGACCTGAGGTGGTACGCGCCCAGGCCCAGGAGAACAAGGTAAAGGACTGGGTCTCTTTAGCTTTTCCCATGTTGCAAAATAATTTCACAGCTACTTTCTATGGTAGCATAGTGCCCAAATCAACACAAAGGTTGTCTTGACTGTGTATATATGTGATAAATTTAAACATTAGAACTCTTATCTTTGCTTTTTCTAATTAAACGTGTATCATCATCTTGCAGCATAGCTACAGGGTTTTTCAAGTTTGTCCCCTTCCTTTCCTCCTTTAGGCCCTGCTTTCAGAGCTGACTGAACACTCTGGGAAGGTTGATGAGCTGAAGAGCACACTAAGGAAGCTGATTGCTGATAATCCTGATTCTCCTGAGGCAGACAGCTGGAGACAGCAGCTTCAAGAGATAGGTATGTGCTGCAAATGACAAGAAACACATGAAGACATGTGGCGGGATGACGGGACAGCCATTTTACAGAAACTGATAGCTCAGAGCTCTGTCCGATATAATGCAGATGCCCAAAGGCAAAAACTTAAGTAGAAGGATTGGTGAAACTAAATATTACTGAAGACATGGCCAGGAGGCAACAGCTGCTGGATATACTCTACTATAGCAGTCACAGAAATACTGTACAGTACTTACAGCACAGTTTACAAAGAACCTGTGTGGGGAGAACATGAGGCAGTCATGTGGAGGTGACATAAAGGAGATGCAAGTTAGTGAAACAGGGAAATAATTCTTTCCATTTAAAAGAATGTGATTTGTTTGGACAGTCAATGAGTTTAAAATTGGCAAGAGTTTGTTAAAGAGATGATGGAAATATATAATAATGATTGCAACATAAAACAAGGCTCAAAACAAGGAGGTTAAGGAAAAAGAGTAGCCATTTTAACTCTAGTGCGTTTTTGAAAGCAGATAAAAGAAAGTGGCACAGTGCCTTAGAATTTGTAAGAATTTTTCTAAAAGGTAGTGAGGAATTGAGATCAATATTATCTAGGGAGAGAGTGGGAAGTGTTCCTGTCAAAGCTATTTGTTCGCTCGGCGCTCGCATACTTGATATTTTTACCAGGGCCTTCTGTGAGGTAACTGAGACAGAAATATATAAGGTGAAATCCAAGAAGGGGGCCTTTATATTTCATATTTCATAATGCCTTTTCAAAGCCATGTGGCCACAGACACACACGCACAGACACACACACGCACACTCTGCTGGATGCCTAGAACATGAGTCAGAGAGGAAGAAAGAGGTAGAAGAAGTAGGAGGGACAGAGGAAGAAAAACTCACTTATTGTTTTATCAGTGTTATTCACTTTGAGTCCGGTTTAAATCAAGAGGCTTCAGGAGGTTTCATCACCATCACTGTTTGATTAAAATGTCCCATTAATTGAAGCAAGAAACTGGACAGAAAACATGAAACAATGAATGGGCTACAATGAAATATATACACACGATCATCAACATTTTGCATATGGTATAAGTTTCTTGCACTCCTTTCTTGATTCGCCATTACCCCAGAATGCCGCTGGCAGACAGCCAATCAAGCTGCAGCCCAGAGGCAGACCGAACTGGAGACTTGTGCTGATAGGCTGGGCAGCTTTGCCTCAGCAGCCAGTCAGTTGGGCCCATGGCTGAGGGAGAAGGAACTGATGATGAGCGTGCTGGGACCGCTGAGCATCGACCCAAACATGCTCAACACACAGAAACAACAAGTACAGGTATGTGATAGAAGAATCACAAAGATACTGCCAAAAGGCACAGCAGTTATCAATACACACACACACACACACACACACACACACACACACACACACACACACACACACACACACACACACACACACACACACACACACTGTGGTCATAGATGCAGAAAATGAGCAAGAGAAGAAATGCATCCTAGCAAACGATGTTGGTGAAACTGACTAATGTGTAGTAATGATCTGAATGAACTATAGATACTTGATTGAAGTGGTTTTCTCTTGTTTTGAGACTTCCGCTGCAGTCAGTAAAAGCAAGCTGAAGATCAGAAAACATTTTTAGATTTGGCACACTTGGTCACACGTGGTAGTATTAGAATCACAAAGTAATATGTAAGATATTCATCAGATTTTTTTATATGGTCAGAATGTCAAAATATCACTGAATTTTTCCTGGATCTTCAGGTTTTCCTTTGTTTTAAACACAAACTTGCTCACATCACTAAATAATGTGTTTTCTCCTCTGTCTTACAGTTTATGCTGCGTGAGTTTGAGACCAGGCGGCCACAGTTTGACCAGCTGACCCAGTCTGCAGAGGGTATCCTCTCCCAGACTGGTGACTCTTCTCAGGACCCTAAGGACCTAGAGGAGGTGCGTTCTGAACTGGGCTCCATCTCCCAGCAGTGGGAGGACCTAACAAACCGACTGAGTCAGAGATCAAACCACATCGACCAGGCCCAAGGAACCAGTGAACGTTACCAGGTATGTGTTATTGGTCATGGTTAAATGGTATTGTTTTATTGTCAGCATGACGGTATGATTCTCTAACCCGCCTTGTCTCCCACCAGGCTTTGCTCAGAGAGCTCTCCTCCAGTGCCTCTGCTCTCGGTGAGAGGTTGGATGCCCAGGCTTCACTGAGCGCCCAGCCCGAGGCACTGAAACGTCGCCTGCAAGAAACCGGAGAGATCAGATCAGAGCTGGAGAGACGGCGGACTGAGCTGGCTGAGGCTGAGAGGCTCTGCCAGGAGCTCAGCACCATTGTGGCTGAACCATACCTGAAGGAAGAGCTTAGTAAACGACTGGAGAGTGTCAGCGGACCACTGAAGAGTTTAGAGGAGCGCGCAGGTTTGTGGAGTTACTGTGGTTTATGTAGTAACTGTTCTTAACAACCCAGTGTTCTCTACAGTAGCTGCTCTGGTGTCTTTATCACAGTTTATTTGTTTGTAGTGATTTTCTCTACAAAGATAAGTGTTCAATAAACAGTTCCTTTCAAACCTAATCCCTCTTGAGCCATAATGGTAATACTGTTTAGATGATAAGAAAATCCTACTAACAAATCTGCTGAAATAAATGCAACAAAAAGTCCTATTTGTCTTTTTGTGTTTGGAATTGTTTTCAAGTGTTTATGTAATCCCCTTTCTCTGTTTCTCTTCCTCTAGCTGATGGTCTGTCTCAGCTCCAGACTGCCCTCTCATCCACTCAGCAGTTCCAGCAGATGTTTGAGGAGTTGCGCTCCTGGCTGGACAAGCAGGCAGATCCCAAAGAATCATCCACTGATGCTCTACCCTGTCAGTCTGAGGCCATCCGCTCCCTGTTGGCACAGACGGGTGATCTCCAGCGAGGGATCGCAAGTCAGCGAGGTTCCTACGAGCTCATTCAAGCCGAGGGAGCATCACTGCTAGCCACTCTGCCTGTAGGTGGAGACGAACGGTCTGCACTGCAATCCCGCCTGGCCTCCTTGAGGCAGGACTGGGAAGGGCTGAACCAGAGAATCTCTGATCGAGAGAATAGACTAAAGACCACCCTGAGCAAAGCAGAAACCTACCAGCAGCACAAGGCCGAGCTGACACCGTGGTTAGCAGAGTGTGAACAGAAAGATGGAGAGATCCAGCCGTCACTGGATGCATCAGCCCTGGATGAGGCTTTACAGAAGGCTCGAGGTCTATCTTTGGACCTTGAAAGACGACAACCTCTCCTCGAGGCTTTCAATACTGCAGCCGATCAGCTGCTGGAACAGTGTTGCATCGGAGAGGAAGAGGTACACAGTTTAACTGATTTCAGTCTATGACTTCTACTCTGTTTTGTTTATGTGTTGGCTTGTGATGCGTTAAAGCTGAATTGATTTTGTTTCTCTATATCATTGTATTATTGGAGTATTGTTAGTGATAGTCAGAAATCAAGCAAAATAAGAAAACTAAACTATGTAATGTAAACAATTTTTGTAGGTACGAGATGAAAAAGCCCAGCTGAACCGCAGGGTGGACAAACTGGGTGAGAGACTTCATAACCACACCTCCCAGCTGGAGGAGCTGGCGTGTCGCCTGAAAGAGTTTGAAGAGGGCAGACAGGCTGCAGAGAGGAGGCTGGAAGCTGCCAAGCACCAGATTGAAGTCCAGGAGGCTTTGGGACCACAGGTACCAAGAATATTCTTCATTGTCACTTTCATCATTCCTTAATAACTGCATTAATAAAATTACATCATTATTATAACTATTCATATTGACTTCATTCAGGCATGCAGTGCGAAAAGCCTTGAGAGACTGAGAAGTCAGCAGGAGAATCTCAGGTCCCTGAAGCCTCAGGTGGTCTACCTTAGAGACCTGGCCCAGGGGCTGGTACAGGACTCTCCACAGACAGCAGGAGGCAGCACTGAGGGCACACAGAGGCTTCAGGAGCTGGCCAAGGAAACAGAGAGAGACTATGATGACGTTACTGAGAAGGTGAGGGGCGGGGTCATAGTCAGAAAAAGAGACATAAAGTGGAAACATGTTGTTTTCTTTTGTTTAAGATGGTCCAGATCCTCCAGGTTAGCAAAGTGATTATTGGGTAAATCAAGACATTAAGCATACTTCAAACAATCACATTATGTGAGGACACTGGATCATGTTTTGAGTTACTGGATGTTCAGTATAATTTCAAACACACTGTTCAGTGCACTGATGAGATTCAGGTGGTTGTGGTTATAGTTCTTTGTAGTTTAGTGTCAGCACTTAAGAACGTACTCACATTTTTTTCATAGCTGACTTTTGTGGGGGGAAGTTCCTCCTCCCAGACATTGCCAATGAAAGCTAGTGAATGTCCAAAACATACTTGACCCACACATGAAGGCAGTGCAGAGTCCTCGACCCAGCAGGTAGCCGCGGAGAAAGAGACGAAAGGGGTCGTAAAAGTTATGAATTAATGTAACCTCAACAATTTATGCTAACTGGAGAGAAGAGAAGTTGTACAACGGGGTGGGGGGGGGACTATTTATACAAAGGGTTGCAGTGTGAGATGGTGTCAGATCTAATTTGTGTGTGTGTGCATGTGTGTGTGGGTCCTGAGCAGACAAGTGTCAGTGAGCTGAGCGAGAGCAGAACAGCCATAGCTGTCAGAAGAGTTTGGCTTTTTGAGTTACAGTAGTAGTCTTATATGGTCACTGTAGACATTCAACACTTGATCACAGTTTGAAATGTAAACCTGAGTTTGGAGAATTCAGCTCCCACAGTATTGCATCTATTTTCTGCAATCCAGCCTCCAAATATTCCTTTTAAGGTTGCAGCTATCAGAGGAACCCTGACTGTATATAAAAGAACACTGCACTGTTATATACTGAGACGTTTAGTTTCTCCTTTTAAAATATTGATCTGATGTCGTTGTTGAGTTCCTCGGCTGGTAGAGATGCAGACTGACTCTTAGATAATGCCTCTACTGTCTCTTTCTCGCACCTACATAAACGGAGCCTATTTTTACTTGCTGTTGTGTTGCGTCATTCTTTGGTTTCATTGCATGCTATTCTGTTCCAGTGATTTGTTCAGTTTTGACAAGGAAAATATTTCCACACAGGTTCCCCTTTAAAAGATTAGTGTGTGTTTTGATTAATCTGTTTGTATCGTACAGATATCATCACTTTTATTGGCCATTTCAAGGCAAATTGCAACCGAACTGACTGTTCAATCTACTAGTTGTCCTGAGGAGTGGAACTGCTCATTCATAATTTCAGTTTTGTGCTCAAAATCAACCTAAAAATCTTTTTCTGTCTGTGTGACACCTAGAATATTATGTTTGCCATGCAAGAAGTACCACAGTGATCAGAGAGAAAATGTTTCTGCTGGAATTGTGGTGCTCTTGTTGATGAATTTTTAAAAATGTCTCCTAACCACCTATTATGTCTTTTATCCTCTGTCCATCTCTCTACATCAGATTGAGCAGTGCTGCTCCACCCTGGAGTCCCGGCTACAGGGCGTCGGCGAGGTCCAGTCTCATGTTCGTGATGTCTTCTCACGTCTTGCCGACCTCGATGATGAACTGGACTCCCTCAGCCCAGTCGGACGCGATGCAGATTCCCTGGCGTCTCAGGCCGACGCCCTAAAGGGCTTTTTGACACGTTTGACCAACCTCAGGTCAGAGCTGGAAGGTCACTCTTCAGACTGCACCTCCATGCTGCGGCGAGAAGGCTCCTCCCCTGATCTCCTGGCTCTTAGGAGGGAGACAGAGGCTCTGAACCGCCAGGCTGGCAAGGTGAAGGGGGGCAGAAGATCATGACGATGGTGGTGGTGCTGGTGGTGGTGGTTGTAATTTGGATGCAACATTAAGTAAAAGTGAAATTGGTTTCATCCAGTCATGACGGTTTTATATCTGTTCCCTGTTCTCCAGCTGAGTGAGCGCGGCCAAGCCAGGTTGGACCAGATCGAAGACGCTGCTGGGAGAGTTCAGGAGTTTTACAGGCAGGTTGCCGAGCTGCAAGGCCTGCTGGGAAAGGCGGAAGAGGGACTGAACGCACAGGGCCTGGTTGGCTCTGAGGTGGAAATGATCAAACAGCAGCTACAGGAGTTCAAGGTAGGGATCACTTTTTGCTGGTTGCTAACATGGATGTGATGTGTGTGGATGAGTGTGTTGAAGCTTGATGTAAAGCGGCAGTGTAATGTGTTGTGGATTGTCGGAGAATCTGATTTGCAGTTGTTTCTTATATTCGTAATTCCCTCTTTCTTCTTGTTCCATTTGGTTTGGTTTAGAGTTTTCTTTGGCACGTATTGTAGTACATACTTGTGAGTGAGTACACAGTGTATTTGTCATTGGCTGAGGCAGTTATGATATCTGCTCGACTGTGTGGGAAAAACATGAGACAATCCAACTGAGTTCAGGGTGAAGAGGTTGCACTTGTTTGTGCTCACATATTTTTTTCCCCCGTTGAAACTAATTTGCACAGTTAAACAGAACATTTTCAGCGTAACATTAGCTTACATTCAGGGTCTCAGTGTCTGTGTGTCCAGTGTCATGAATAGTGACATTCAATATCTGTAGAGCCTCCGAGGAGGTCTGTATCCATCTTTTGCTCTTGCTCATACCTCTGGAGACCATGAGGTAAGAGAGTCTGTGTGTGTGCGTGTGTGCCTGTGTGTGTGTGTGTGTGTGTGTGTGTGTGTGTGTGTGAGACTCCTGTGGTGGTGTACGGAGTCAGAGACAGATTAGCTGAGTCACATACTTCTTTGAAATGTCCAACATGCTGCTGAATCACACAGCTTTTCTCCTTCATAGGACAGTTATGATGCTCTCAGTGTTTCCCGCAAACACACACACACACACTCTCTCTGTTTGATCTCTCTCTCTCTCTCTCTCTCATATACACGTATACCCACTTCATGGCATTCAGGCTCGTTTTGAACTTGTCAGCCTTGTCATTGTGGTGATGGACATCAGTCTTGATTTTATATTGTCTCGTTTGTTCCCTTCTCTTGTGGTTGACATCACATACTGTAACTGCATGGGAATCTCTGTGCTGCCTCTCTGTTGTTGATGTTGCTTTTACCTCAGGCATTTAACAGTTATTGTAGTTCAAGATGGTTTGTTGACACAGTCTCCACTAAGATGGTCCTCGTGGTGATCTTATGCGTTGGTCTCGGATCATTTAGAGTTAAACCCCTTGAAATCTGCCTTTAAAAGGGATCTAAGAGTGCCCATGCCACCCATGCTGTCACGAGATTTGTAGATTGTGAGTTGTAGGGTGTAGGTGTGTGGGTAGGTGTCTCTGTCCTCTTGAAAAGGGGGTTTTGTACAAGAAGCAACACTTTTAGCTCCACGTCATGTGTAGAGTAGGAATTTTTGATTGAAAGTATGTCAGAATCTTTGTATGATGTCAGCTTTAAACCAGCAATTATCTTGGTTATTTGTCAGTACTTTAAATCATTCAGTCTAAAAAATGGCAGAAAATTGTGCAAATGTCGGTCCCGATTTCCTGATTTCCTTACGAAACGTTACGTCATCAGATTTGTTTTATCTAAACCGCTGCTACCAACATTTTCCATGCACAAAGACATGAAACAGCGAAAAGCACTAGAATCCTTCACATTAGAGAGGCTGCGTTCAGCAAATCTGTGGCGTTTTTCTGCAGAATTGCCTCGAAAGACTTCTGTTGATTAATTGTCATTTTTTCCAGTAGTTAATTAATTTACTGCTTTTCCTTCTTTACAAGTCACTTGTTATTTAATAAATCCTGAATATAGTTTATAATGGCGTACACACAAAAACACTATTGGCTTTTTTTGTTGTTGTTGATTTTAAGTCGTGTGGTCATGATGTGATGATGTTCATCCATTTGGATGCCTTCTGAGCGAGGAATGAAGGAGGAAACGAGCCCGAAAACAGGCTTCACATAAATAGATTATAGTATCATCTCCTTCGTGTGATATTTTTACATTAGCACCAGAACGACTGCAGCTTGTTTCTGAATTTAAAGAGAAATTCCACTTAACTGTCTTGAATTGCATAGGAGCTGACCTCAGGAATTTGCTTTGCTGGCACCTTCATTGTATTTTATTGCGTTACTCCACTGCTCATTTTATGGGTACAGAAAGCTCTTTCAGTCTGACTACTATCATTAAAGAGCACATTTCCTTGCCATGATGTAATATCCTGTCCACTTTAGAAAACTATGCAAGTGTATGAGAGCTCAGGAGAAGTATGCACGAATCCTCATGCACAACCAGCACACTTAATTGTTTTTCTTTCTATCTGTGTTTGCTGTGATGCTCCATTTTTGAAAATGATTGACGATTCATGTGATACAAGCACTAATAATTTTTGTGCATTTGAAAAATGTAGTGGGACTCCTGCTGGTCCCCTTGAGACTTAACAGCTCCACTGTTGTTAAGATGTGTGGGAGGATCAAAGAAGATTTTTTTTCCTGTTTCTTTTCGTCTTTGTTCTTGCTTTTACATTCCTCTATTTTTTTCTCTGTCATCGTACCTTTCTTGATTTGGATATTTAATGAAACATCTTCACTGCCCTCACATCTTTTACTCGACCCACTAACCTCTCTGTGTCTGCTTGTTTTCTCCTCTTCTTCCCCCTCACCGGTCTCTTAATGAGAGCAAGCCGAGTAAATGTGCAGCATAGGACTAATGGAGAGAGGAGATAAAGAGGTGTTGAGAGAAGGAGGGAAGGATGAGGGGAGGGAGGGAGAGGTTCAGAGAGAGACAGAGAGAGCACTGTGAATAGCTAAATAGGCTACACTTGAAAAACAGAGCCAGATCAGACAAAGAGTTTGAGGCTGTTGCATGTTTTTTTATTGTCTGGTGTGCAGTTAAATGAATCACACCAGTGAGTAGGTTTACAGGTGTACTAACACTGCAAGTAATCTGCCTGAAGAAATACTTTAGTCATCACGATCCATGACTCAGTGACAAGTGCGTACTTTTTCCTGATTAAAAAAAAAACAACTTTATATAGAAAACCATGTTAACCACAGGAACTCATTAAGAACCAGCTTTCAAAGCCGGTTCTCCCTTTAATCTCGGCATCAGATTCAAGAAAATTTGCATTTTAGCATCTTTTGAGCAATATTTGAAGTATTAATTTGACGGGCCTGAATGAGCTAGAGGAACAGAAAGAGAATATATTTTTTAGTTCTTGTTGTTTATTTTTACAGGGACAGCGCACAATTAAAAGTAATTGCACCAGAGAAAGCTAGCCGCTAATTTGCATCTGTTATCCTTGGGCAGGTTGACAAAAAAAACAAAACACAGAGCAGCTAAAACACACTGTGAAAAATCACATAACATAAAAGTCTCTTATTGAGGACATTACACAACATAAAACAGCACAATATATAACAGTGATTTTAGCCAAATTAGTTGCATAAAAAATTCTTGACAACAAAAACAGAGTAGCTACTTAAAGGCTACCTAGTGTTGATGAAAGTCTGACTCGCTGTACAATATGTATGTAGTAAGGATGCATCTGGACCGAGCTGGACAAAATGAATTACTTGCATTGAATCTTTGAATTAAGAATTGTACGTAAATGTACCTTAGATTAAAATTTTATGTTGTTTTGTTCATAATATTTTACTCTTGTGTCCAAAAGGTCTTCTTGTTAGTGAACTAGATTGTTTTAATATGGTCTGTTCTGTTTATTTTTTATGCATCCTTTAGAAAAAAATAAATTACATTTAAAAAAAAAATAAAAAATAAAAAAAAAAAAAAGCCTTTTAAAGCATTACTTGGCAGATAAGATAAGCCCAAACGTAGGTGTTAATCATGTTATTCATGAAGATTTTCCTCCATTAAAGCTGTGAACTGCGAGCTGAGGTGCAGACAGACTGGTGGCAGACTGGGTGCAAAAGTAATAGCAGGGGCACCAGAATGTATAATAGCTACTGTCTGCGGGGTATGTAGAGCATGGAGAAATGGTCTGTCACTTTATCTGGGGGCAGAGGGGTATTTATAGGAGGGCAACGAAGGGAGGTTAGCAGCAAGAATAGAGAAAAGGACAGAAAAATAAGAGTCACAACAGGGTGGAAGATGGTAAATCATCACGGAGAGCAGGATGGCGAGGCAGGCTTACAGAGGCACAGGAAGACACAGTGACTCTATTTCATCTTTTTATTACTGTAGTTTATATTGCTTTTTATCCTCTTCTAATAGTCTGCAGGAGGAAGAGAGGGGTGAAAAGACGTGAAAATCTCTTTCGTCCACTCTTTTAAACCCCCCCCCCCCCCACCTCGCCCCGCTTTGTTTCCACCTTTCTCTCCGTCGCTCTCTGTTTCTCTGTAACCGATCCAGCTCGGCTCATTTCAAACCTAAACATGTCTGTCTGGCTCCAAAACAGACCAGGCCACCCCTCTCCCCTCTCCTCATCCTCCTTCCCCTCCCCCAACAGACCCCATTTCCAATCCAGAGGGATGATGTCATGCCGATGCTTAGAAAGACGAGGGGGCTCTGGAGTTGGTGTCTGTGTGTGCGTGTGTGTGCGCCGGTGGGTGGAGGGCAGCCATGGGATAAGGGGTCATGGGAGTGGGAGGTGATGTAGTCAGATTATTTTATAAACTTCCCAACCGTGATCTCACAGAGGATTACTGGGTCAATGAGAGAGAGGGAGATGGTGAAGTCTTCTCTTGTCCACTTCTTTATTGGCATTCCTGTCAAAAATTAGCTCTAGTTCATGATGCAGACATGTGTATGTGTATACCATAAGTACTTTTTTCGTCTCTAGCACCAACATTATAAGTAAAATATTTGGTATCAAATGTCTTTACTTCTGTGAATGCAATTCTTTGATCACAGTTATCATATCGCTATATATTGCTATAAATAGTGACACCATCTGTGTTTAGATTTGTTCCCTATAAACCTATTTTCACTTTGCAAGTGTGTCTGCCACTAGGCACGAAATCTCTCAGGAAAATGAAGGCTGACTGGCAATCCAGTTTCTATCTGCTTTCATATCTCCATTTATTAAATGAACGTCAGTTTGAGCAAAATTTTTGTACAGCTGCTTGGGCTCTGACAACATCTTTCATCTAAGAGCTTTGGCTTACATTAAATGAAAACAGGTTTTTGTAGCAAAACTTGTAATGCATCAACCTTACCAAACTTAGGTATACTTTCATATCTGTACTTTTTGGAAACATTACCCATCTTTAAAAACAAGTGGTCAACTTGAAAACATCTAGTGAACGTTCGCAGAGCCGCACCTTCAGTCCTCTGTCAGTGTCTACTTATGATGCATTAAGGGACGGTACTGAGTGTTTCTCCCTAGCATTTTGGAAGCGCTTGGAAGCCCAAAATCAACCACTGTAATTATGTGTGAAAAATGGACGAAAATGGATGTGAAGCGTAAAAGTATGCTTTGGGTTGCAATTGGAAGATAGTAAAATATGCGTAGACAGGCATGAGAAACAGCTACATGGCTGAAACGCCTCCTGCGTAGACATGCTGTATAATCACTCCCTGTTTACGAGTAAACTGCGTTTGCATTCTGAGTGTAGAGCTTATGTTCTGTATACTGCTCTCAAGATTCCCACAATGGGAACAATTGAAGTAGTGTCCATGTCTTTCTGCAGAAAGTCCCTCCGTACTCTGCGTCACATTTTGTAGATTAGAAAATTAGAGTCCTGCAACACATAAGAAAGTGTTTGAAATCCCAATTTACTGCTCACTAGAATGAACTACTGGATGTCTATTGTATAGAGATGTAGTGAAGAGTGGGGTTTTATATGAGAAACAGATCAAAAAGTTCTCTCTGTCGCTGGTTTGCAGTCAGAGTATTGCTATTTATCGAGTACATGTTTATACATGGCCATCCTGTCTGCACATATGTGCTACTGTGGAATCTATGTTTGTATTTAGGGTTGCTCCGTGGGCCGACGAGGTGTGTGTGTGTGTGTGTGTGTGTATATGCACTCTGCTTCAGAGGATGCTTCTAATTCCAGTCTTTTTCGGGGTGCAATCTGGAATCTCAGCTGTCTCCTCACCCCACCCTCACACACAAATACACGCACACACACATTAGGGTGTGGCATCAACATCCCTCTGCATGCCCTGGCTCCCTCCGTCCCTAAGCAGCTGACATAGTCTCTGGGTGGGATGAGACATACACACACACACATACACACACTGGTGTTTTAGCAGAGGGGCGTTACGAGGCTCTAAAGCCGTAGCTGCAGATGGACATTCCTGGGGAGGGCTGGTTAGTCTGGGTGACAGCAGAGCAGAAGGCATGTGTGTGTCTTTGAGCACACGCGTTTGTGAAAATCCCTGTCCTAAATCATGACTGCACGCCGCCCCTGTCTTCACCCCCACCATCTCCTTCTCCATCACACCTTTCACCTCCTCCCTCTTATTTTATCCTCCTACAGTCTCACTTATAGACTCTCCAGCTCATCTTCCTGCAGTCTATCCTCCTTGGAGAATCTGCAAGCCCATGACTCACTGTCCTTCCCCGCACCAACTGTGTCAGCAACTATTTAATGATGATGGGAGTAGAAGTCAAGCCAAACTGGGCCAGCAGCTCACTGGTTGTCTTTTGGCCCATGCTGTGAAGCTGGAGCTTGTCCTAATTTTTCACCTATAAAGCTGCTTACACATTCAAATTTTAGATTTGAGTAATTAGCAGTTAGTAAGTCAAATGTAGACATTTTGACTTTGGTGCCTGTCCAAAACGCTACCTTTTATTAATTCCTGAACTGGTTGAAAGATACCACAAACCAATGCAGTGTAAGCCATGAAGTGCTCTGGAGAGCCCATATTTAATGTGGACGGGTAAGAGGAATTCAGTGACATTTATGTTCTCGTCTGGAAATCATAAATCATGAAAATCCCAAGATAAAACTGCATGTCCAGCAGCTTTTTGAATGGTTGCTGCACAAGAGTGTTTTCAATTCTGACACACATTTTATCTCAGTAACAACATCCATATTTTAAGTGTTTAGAAAAATGCTCTCGATTTATCAAACTGAGCATGAACTGAATATACAGTTTATGTAAATCCTCAAAAACACATGATGAAACTGGCAACGAAAATTGTAGTGTAAAAGTATAAAGAAGCTGATGAACACTGTTTATGTGTTTGAAATTAAAATGTTTGCCCTGCCCATTCCATCTGGATGAGTTTCAGCAGGACACAGGGTTACGAGTTCACCTGTTAGCTGTTAGCAGCCATGTTGGCTCGCCTTATTCAAGCTCAAAGGTTGTTTGCAGTCAAAGGAGTTCAGTGTGTCAGAACCCAGTAACCCTCCCATGACTCCCTGGTTAATCCAAGTCATTCGTCATCTGGACAACAGCGCTATTAACTGGCTCACTGAATTTTCCTGGACTTAACTTTCTGTCTTGCTGTTCTCTTTCTGCCTTCGTGTTCATGTTTGCTCCCGGAGTGCATGACTCTGATTTCTGTGTGTGTGTTAATTTTTCTCTTGAGGGGCTGATTGGATCACACTAACATCATTTCTCTAATCATATAACCTGATTCGTCCGGCCAAACCTTCTTGTAACCAGTTGGCTTGCTCACACACATCTCTCGCCTCTATGTAGTGGTTGTTATGACTCTGCGTTGTATGATCTAAATATGTCTGGGACGTGTGTGTGCGTTTGTAACGTCTTAGCCTTTCCACTCTCAGGTCCTGTATTGTTTCAGCTGTTGTGAATTAGAAAGGCATGCCACGGCTCGGCCCTGCCTTCTCACTCTCCCTCTTTTTTCCTCTTTTCTTCTCTCAGTTAGAGAAATCCAATATGCTCTCCTGAGACAAGTTGAGACAAATATTTATTTTAAGATATTTCCCAAAAATGTATTTTAGAATACAAATATTATTTCATATATTCATATTTCAGAATGACGTAAGATTCACTCTTCTAACAAACACTTTTTATATGTAGTACTTTAAAAAAAAAATCATTTTGTATTATGTGTATGTATGTTTTTTGTATTATTTCCATACATCCACTCTGGGTAAGATGAAGCTATTCAGTGAAATATATATAATTAAACTAAGAACAAGAGACTTTATAATGTTAATGAGGTGATCAGAAATGTTTCTTCTTTCCATAAGTGAATAAACAAGATGTTCTCAGAGGAAAATAAGGTCCACAAAACACTTTTTGAAGCTAGAAAGGTGTTGTTTTTCTTTACTTAATACACTATGTCATAGCTGATACACCTGCTGCTTTAAAGCGACACTGAGTACAGAAATACAGACTTTTGCTGCTGCATTGTGCTGTAGAGGTGTACAGATCCTGGTGAGGAGGAGAACCAGGTGGGAGTGCGGATGTGTGGGAGGTGGAGGAAGCTCAAAGTAAAAAAGAAGGGAAGGTTGTGTTGTGTGTGTGTGTGTGTGCAAAAAAAAAAAAAAGAGATGACCTCCAGCAGTGACCTCTCAGCAGGCAGCCTCACAGGTGTTGTTTGGTGTGTGTGGGAGAGAGAAAGAAAGAGAAGGTCAGTGAAAGAAGGAAGCGAGGATAAGCCTATTTTTACCACACTAAAATGCCCCAAATGGTGTAAACCACCGCAGAGAATTGACCTCCAAAGTGTTTATAATGTGGAAAGTCCTTCCTGCGTTAATCGCACATGGACATTAAACTCCATCTGTAACATAGACAGCCAGCTGAATGAAAACGGCCCACAAAACCAGGCTGGGGAAAGTGTGAAGTTTTTATTTGCCTGAAAGAATGCATGTGCGGCGTGTGTGTGCACATGCAGACTAACTAACTGTTAAATTGAAAAGCTCACAAGCAGTGGCCCACCTGCACACGCCCGCACACACTCTGCAAATCAGCCAGAAAGTCTGAAACTACTATTATGGCCAGCAGTGGTGTGTGCAGATGATTGACAGCTGTGTTTATTGAAGTTATTGAGCATGGTGATGGAGGTCCATACTTCCTTATTTGCGTAGAAGTGTGTGTGTGCATGCATCAGAGTCTTTGTGTGTCTGTGTTGTGTGGGTGTCTGTGTGTGCGCGTGCATGTTAGCTAGGTCCAGGTCTCTTTGTGTCTGCCTCCTCGCCAGAGGAAGGTTGAGAACAATAAATGCTTTCACACACACAGGCAGGTGAAATGCTCTCCTAGTTAATATAAAACTACCCCAGAGAGTTGGAACGGAGGAGGGTGGGTGAGGAGAGTAAAAGCACAGGGAAAACGAAATGGCAGCCCCATTTTTCCTGCTGCCAGGTTACCACAGAGGGGGGCGGATGGAGAGAGATTGAAAAACAAGACATTGAGGAAGAAAATGACATTAAATGACAGTGTTTTAAAGAGATGGATTATGGATTTACTCTGGCTTGGGAGGGAGGGAGAAATAAAAGGAGAGAGACGGAGAAAAGTATATTTTCCTGTCGACAGGTGTTCCCCCATGAGCAAATAAACGACCCAGAAAAGTCAATAATACATACTTTATGCCTGCCACCTGTGTTTGTTTTTATGTCACTTAGCTTCACTAAGTGGTTTAGAGCCTCTAGACACAGACAAAGGCAGTGTGAGACTTAAAACTTAGAGAAAACCACAACAGCATTGCGTGTGAATAAGAGGCCATTTAGTGGACGCTGTGATCCAGAGTGCTATCCAGCACTAAGGTAGTAAAAGTTTGGCTCTACACTATGACCCCCCAGGGAAAATTAAACCCCTAATCCTCTCACTCCTTCACTGCTCTCTCACCACCTCCCTCCTCCTCGTTCCGTCAGTGGTGTGACTCTTAAACCAGCCGTAACGACTGAGGAATGAATGGAAATTAAAGGAGAGGAGGGGGTAGATCCGCAGGGGAATCAAGTTAAATCTTAAACAGATCATGGGGGGTCACGGAGGCATAGACTCATGTCTGTGTCAATAGTCAAGGAGTCAGAGGAAGAAGGGGTTGGGTAAAGGGCGTGATGAATGAGCAAATTAAAGAAGCTTAATCAGTTTATCAATCTCTCTTTGTCCTTTATGCTCCCTTTACTCTAATATATTTAGTTTATTTTCCCCACTGCCTGTCCTTCCACCTCTCCTGGTAGCTGGCCCACATCTGTGAATGCTTGGGTTTAAATCTTGTTGTGGTCTGTGTAGAGGGGATTGTCGGTTAGCCGTGGGTCACGCGAGAGTTTGTGAGCTCTGCATGTGTGTGTGGGTGTGTGCGACAAACCCCTTTTGTTTCTATGAAGACGTTTGCCTTGGACGCGGCAATGACAGCTGCAGCGCAACTGACAAGAGAGGGGGGTTGGGGGTGTGAGGGGGGAGGGAGGGAGGGCGGTGAAAAAGAAAGAGTGGAGTATTTAGCATATTTGACATGCAGGCCACGGTGCTGCTCTGTGCAGCAGTTGAGAAACGAGGGAGCTCCTCTTGTGAAAACTGAAAATGTATCTTTGGGCAGAGAAGTGAGCAAAAAAGAAAAGGACAGAAAGCAGGCGTGCTTTGGTTCAGATCAGCCAGGCTCTGCCAGGCTGCTTTAAACAAACAGACTCACTGAAGAAGAAGACAGAGGAGGCGGTGGAGAAGAACCACAACTGGCTCAGAACAGACTATAACTTTGTCTAACAAGAGAAAAACAAAGTGGTTTGAAGTTCCCTGCCTCTCCCCTGCAGGGCTGCAGGTTGCCATGTTTGCTGGTATCCCCCTTCTGACTTACTGGTTGACTGTTCAGAAGTTTTGTGTGGCATCCTGAAGGAACAGACAGCACCCCCCTCCTCTTCTCTTTTTTTGTGCACGGCCCCTTTTCCTCTTGGCCCCTCAGTCTCTGACACACACTCAGACACACACTCCCCAGCGGGATTGGGTTTCAGTGAAGGCGCAGACGGGAATGCACAAGTGGAGCCTGTGAATATCACAGACTTTTGTGTGGTGTGTGTGTGTGTGTGTGTGTGTATATATCTTTTCCATATTTATTTTCTACATCGGCAGCTCGTCTGCTACCACCAACTCTGCTTCAGCAACTCGAAACCTGTGAAAACTCTGACAAAGGAGGAAATAATGGAGTGAACAAGAACGGACTGGACTCACTTCCTTGTCTGCCTAAAGCCTGGACGATTGCTCTGGGAAAAAAAAGAGAGCTCATTACTGATAAGCTTTCTCTGCCGTCGGCTAACAGTCCCGCCCCCTCTCTCCCTACCTCTGTCTCTCCCTCCTTTCTGCTTTCTTTCTTGTTCTTTGACTCTGTATCATTTCGCTCTGAGGATAGTGTTTTTGTGCTCCAAAGGGGGGAGGCGGTTTGCCCCCTGAGAATTAAGAGTGGATTACAAAGCTGTGATGAATGCAGCCATGAATGTAGCCATCTCACATCACTAGCCCACTTCTCTCGTTCTCTCACCACATCAAATTTGGCAACAGCGGCGGGGAGAGTAATTGAGATACTGTATTATATCCCGCATGCTTGCCTGGAGGAAACCCTCATCTGCGTTATGTTACATTATATTACAGCGTTTATTCTTCTTTTTATTTTTCCTCCTTTTTTTTTTTTTATTTGGAAACAGTTTTAATAGCAGAATGTCGCTTGCTGCTCAGCATGGGATAATCAGCTGCATCCCAGCATTCATATAATATTTTTTGGTAACGAGCAAAATCCTCCTCTGCACAACTCTCTTTCTCTCTGGCTCCACGCCCCCTCGTACTACCCTGCCTCCCTCTATCGCTACTTTACGCCCCTACGCCTCTGTCTCTCTCTCTCTCTCTCTCGCTCTCTCTCTCTCTCCACGTCTCGTGTGTTTTTTTCTGTTTTTTTCAAGAGAGAGGAAACCAGCATGATTGGAGCACTTCCTGTGTTTTAATACCAATGCAGGAAACAGAACAAACGGAGCTGAATTCAAACACAAACAGCAAGAGCGCAGGGAGGGAGGTAGGGTGAGAGCGAGCGCAAAGAGAGAGAGAGAGAGCGAGCGAGAAAGAGGGACATGTGAGTGAGTGAGAGAGAGAGAGGAGACGAGGGGGGAGCAGCTATAGAGCGAGAGTGAGAGGAAAAGAGGGAGATTTTTTTAGCAGCTGCAAACCATTTCAGCTGTGTGGAGGCCTGAGAACACAGACTGGGAGTGAAAGAGAGAAAGAGAGCAAAGCTTTGGGAGCCCCACAAAGAGAGAAGGACAGAAAGGAAAAAGAGAGAAGAAGAACTGGGATTGCGTGGCACTTTGTTTCATTCTCAGTACGGAGTCAGGAGGAGGAGAGAGAAGACGGCAAAGAAAAGAGCGAAAGGGAAGGGAGCGTGTCCTGGGATTGTCTGCTGTTAAAGAGAGGGGAAGACGCTGCCTGCAAAGCAAAGCTTGGACTGGAGCTGGGAGGGCTGTCTGGGTCTTTGCCCTCTGGATACAGTCCCACGACTCACTGCTCTGCCCTGCTCGCCTGCCTGCCTGCCTGGCTGGTCCAGGATCCAGCCCCCAGCCCCCCTCTTTTCTATCTACCCCAGATGCCCTCTTTCACTCCAGCCTCAGCCCCTCCAAGATCCTGCCTGCTTTCGATCTACTGTATCACCTCTCCCCTGGAGCTGTGGATGATCTGAGGATGAGAGAGGGAGAGCAAGATAAAAGAAAAGAATTGAAGCATTGACAGGGATTTCTTCACGCAAAAGCAGACTGCTTTTCTCTTTGTTCAGGATTCAGCTTTTTTCTTCAAATCATGTGGATGGTGTGGTGGATTTTCTTTCACTAATGGGGACTGTTATGGCGGTGATGAGATGTCTTAGACAAAATTAGGGCTTATCCTCCAGACGCAAAGCCCTGATTCTTTGTGATGGAAGCAGAGGACAGAAAAAGAAAAGCTGTGGACTGCTTGAACACTCACCGGACCACAAAGTGGCAGTGACTTGGTAAAGGGATTTCTGTTTTCTTATTTTTCTCGAGTTGGATTTTCTTTCCTCAAAAAGCTCTAAAGGATAGACATTTTGCTTATTTTTTAATCTCTTAGTTACTGGATTTCATATTCCTCTTTAATTTTTCCTGCAAGGTACATTTTTTTTAACAAAGGGAGATGAAAGTGAAACAAATCCTTGGAGTATTGTACTTTCCTATTCATTGCACCCCACGCTGCCTTTCTTTTATATAACAGAGTGGGTTTTCTCACCTTAAAAGGAGACTTTTACACTTGCCTGCCTGCCGGCCTGCCTCTCACTGAGACTGCTGAAGTTGTCCAAGCACTCTCTGCCTTTTCCTGTTGTGCCACAGAGAGGAGAGGAGTCTGGAGGGGAAGGAGGGTCGAGGAATGAGTTGCTCTACATGAATATGGAGGAGATAGCCATACTCTGTGTTTCCGACAGTAAAACAAAGGGGTGTTATCTACGCGGTCCTCACCTCATCTCGGACTTTGCACTGCTCAGCGAGGAAGATGATGACTGTTTCTTTCCCCTCGTCCCTCTGTTCATCCTTCCACCTCTCCCTCATTCCTAACAGTCTTTTAAATAAACAGGGCTGGTGATTAATATGGTGCCAAGGGGGAGGGCTGTCTCTCTCACTCCCCCGCTGATGCCACACAGCATCTCAGAAAGACCAAGGAAATGCACCACTGTTGAAGTGACATAGTCAAGAACGCCACATGTACCAGTGGAATGAGACTGTGGATGATAACATTTGGAATATTTTTAGAATGTGAAACCTGAAGGATTTGTTTAATGCAGCCAAATGGACTGTTTGATTTTGTGGATTGTTGGACAACTGAAGGTAAAGGAATTCATTTTCCATAGAGATTCCTTTTTTGTGTCCTGTTTTTTTATGTGATTTGCCACACCGGCACCTTAAATAATAGGCTTTCTGTGGCATCCCAGCAGAAGTGAAAAGGACAGAATGGGAAAGCCCCTGAGCCGTCCGGACTGCCTGAGGCAGAACCCACGCTGCCTCGGGAAAGGTGATGAGGATGAGGCATACATAGAGGATTGCTACGTACCCCAGCGATCCATATATGATACTATGCGCATCAATGAACAGATTGATCAAGGGACCAAACTGTGTCAACCTTCCAGGAGCACTCTAGGCTCTGGTGGGGAGGTGAGAGGAGAGGGGAGTACTCTATCCAGCAATGGCACCATTGGAGCTGAGTTAGGTGGTGTTTTTGTCTCCAGGAATACAGATAATCCTGGTGGAGTGAAGAAACTAGATGAAAGAGTGATCTTTGATGCCTTAAAACTAACTGGTGATCTTCAGATAATGTCACCACCAGTTGGCATTGTAGGTTCAGGTCTGCCTATTGCCCCGTCCTCCTCTGGCTCTAGTGGTGTTGCAGCAGTGGCCAAGAGGCGGCATCAAGGTGGTGATAAAAGAGACAATCCGAACCGCCGTTCTTGGAAAGCTTTTATGCCGCCAAGTTATCCAGAGTTTGCTGAGAGACTTGAGTTCTCATCCACTGAAGGAGCTGAAAAGCGTCTGTCCGGGGCAGGGATTCCTCTGTCTCCTCTACAGCCCATTCCTACTCACCTCCCTCCATCCACCCCTACCTCATCAACTCCTTCCATACCTCCATACACACCCTCCCCACTATCATCTGCTCCCCACACTCCTCCTGTCTCCTGCTCGCCTTCTTTGACGCCCACAGTCAGCCCTGTGCCTCCTCTCCAGCAGCATCTGCTCAGCAGGCAAAAGCAGGCTCATCCTGTGCTGCAGAAGCAACACAGACAGACTCATGCGGTGCCTTTGCCTACCAAAGAACAGTTACCTGCATATGGCCAGACACAGGCACCCCAGGCTTCTGGAAATACACCACAGCAGAGCCCCACTACATCCAGACAGGTAGAGATAAAAAGGGAGGGGCACAGACGGGTTCCTAGCTCTTCTAAAGCTGGAATTAGGCAGATCCCAGAGGAGCCTGTTGAGTCAATGAAGACATCAGATTCAGAGAGGGACTCTCCTCTTTTGGACCAGGACCAGGGGGACAATGCTCCTCTCATCCCACCAAAACCAGTATTCTGCCCTCCTACCAAGGCCCGCACCTGGCCCCGCAGTATAACACCAGGGAAAAGAACCCAGGTCGGCCTTAGACACAACTTCCCTGTCCTCCCCCCTTTGCCTCCCCTACTGGGTGAGGAAAGCAACACAGATGAAGAGTCACTTTATTTACTAGACCCCCCATCTCCATTCCTGCAGGAGGAGGAAGGGTTAGTGTATGGAGGTCTGCCTCTCTCCCCCTGTATCAGTCAGGAGGGAGGTGAAGAGGGGCTGCTTGGTTGGGGTGCTCAGGGCAGTGAGCTCAGAGAACGCACAGCCTCCGAACTCAAATTTGAGGAGGACGAACGCAGGATACTTGAGGAGCTTGAAGAACATGAACAGGAAGAGTGCAGGAAAATGATGGAGGAGGAGGAGGAGGAGGAGGAGGAGGAGGAGGATGCGTGGAAAAAAGAAAAGGATAAAGCAGAGGAGGAGAGAGCTCAGAGAGAGGAGCGAGAGTGGGAGGCAGTTCTTAAATTAGAGAATCGGGAGATAATTGACCAGTCTTGGGATAGGGAAATACTGGAATCAGAGGGATGGAGTTTAACGGGCTCCTCTGGACATTGGCCTGTATTGACCCCCCCTACAGGGTTTGGAGGCCCTGGGGTTCCCAGTGTCTCCCCCTGCCCCAGCTCAGGGGCTGAGTCAGATGACCTCTTCCTAGAGCTGGAGAGGCAATGTCAAGAGGATGAAGGACAGGAGGGGGTGGAGATGAGTGTAGACCCTGAGCCTTTTGATCCCTACACACTTCCTTGTTTAGAGGAAGAGGAAGAGGACAGAGAGGAAGAAACATCGACTGCCTGGGTAGATTATGAAGGGACTCTTCCTCTAGATGAAGTTAACTCTGTAGAGCCTGATAGCATTGCACCAGGCTTAGAAAATATCACTACGGACTCTAATTTAAATCACTCTGAGCACATAAAACAGATAACGAACTTTAACTTGGTGCGTGCACAAGACTGTGAAAAGGAGCATGGTTTCATTGATGAAGAATGTGATGTTGACTATAACGAGGAAAAGGCAGAAGTAGAGGAAGAGGAGATGAGTTACCCAACAGACTCTGCTCTTGGTCAACAACTCGAGTCGGACTCCAGCGGGGTCCACATGTCCCAACCCGACAGAACTGCTATTAGTGATATTACTCAGACAGACTGTGAACAGAGGAGACCAGAGCAGACTGAAACAGACCCAGATAGTGGAGCATCATCTGAGCGTGATAGCGATGACTGTGAAGAGAGAGCCTCCTCTCCATCTCGAAGCCCTCTGAACCCTTACGCCGAGGAGGTGGAGGAGGATGTTGAGCAGGATGAGGGAGAATTGAAAGAGGAAGAGGAGCTAGGAACAGAGTGGGATGTGTATGACCAATCTGAGCCAAGTTTGGACAGTAGCGAGGGAGTTCTCATGGATCACTCCCTTGAGCCTCTACACACAGTTGAAAAAGAAATCGACAGTGAATGTACACAGGATGTTGATGTTGAAACTTCCTGTCAAGAAGATCCAGTCCCCTCAGAGATTAGCAAACCTGTGGTGGCAATAACTTGTGACACAGAAGGGACATGTTTTGCTTCAGAGACTTTTGTTGTCACTTCAGATGTAGTCTCAGGACTGGACATGCCTGGACAAGATTTAGATCTGGAAACTACATCAGCAGTGACAGCTAGTACCCCAAAATCCGACTCTGTTCCTCTCGTACTTTCTCAACATACAGACTCAACTCCCACTTCCTCTTTACCTCAGTCCCCATCTAAATCAGATTCTTGTGGTGCTGGGTTGGATACTAAAGATGCAGAGGCGTTTGTGATATCAGATAGTTTTGTTTACCTGGCTGTGTCTGCACCTCCCCAGTACCCCAATGATTGTCCCCCATCTCCTCTTGAGGACTCCATTCCCCCAAGTCCTGTCCCTAAACCTCCTTGCTGCCAAGACACGGAAGAGGAAGGAGCCTTACTTTCCCCTGACAGCTTTGTTTACATGGCAGCACCTGAACGGCCCCAACCTGGGCCCTCAGATGTCTCTTCAGCCTGTGAAGATACTCAGGAGATGGACTTGGACTCATACTCTGAAGGGACCCAGTCAGGGATGGACGGGGTAGAGTTTGTCCTCGGCTCTATGACAGGGGACAGTGACTGGGAGTCAGATGGTTCTGCTCTGGACTTTCCTCCACTCATGCCCACAGACCAGGCCTGGGACCAACTCGAGCCTGGCCTGCTACAGAGCCTATTCACACAGACAGAGACAGGCCAGGCACTGGCCATTAGGCCCCAGGAAGACGGGCCTCAGACAGGGGCCACAGCTTGTCCCACAGACACGCTCTTAGAATCTGGATGGAGCTCTAATGCCGAGAATGAATCAACAACTATATTACCAAGTTCCAACACTGACGCAGAGGTATGCTCTCATTCCAGTTTTTTTAAATTGATAAAATTGATTTCCATAAAACACTCTATTCAGAAGTTTGTGTTGGTTCTGTTGTGCAGTTGCTGGAGCACAATTGAGTAATTGTAGGTGAACCATACAATCATGCTGTAACATGGGAATAGACATAAAAGAAAGAGCTTGCATCTGGGAGGTGGTTTACTTCGCACTTTTATATTTATCTATTCAAGCTTTAGCAGAAGGACTAATCCAGAGTGATTTAAACAGATATAACACTAGAATATGGCTTCCATAAATCGCAGAGTAGAAAGAATTAATTCAAACAAACCACAGAGACCCTGGTTCATTTAACTGCTTAGAAAGAATTGATGGGCAAGTGGTGAAAGCTGAGCAAATATCTGTTTTTAGCGATGAATACATTCGATGTGGACATGTGGACACACGGAGGCATAGCGTGGAAAAAGAATTGGGTCAGGTAGCTGAGCGTTGAGTACGACTGATGTAGACATAGCATGGAAAATGTATGTGGGGGGGTGAAGTTATGTAGACGCCATAATTAGCTAGTTGTGTTTGAGTAGTAGGGCTTAAAACGATTGCAATATGATGCCCAGTGGGGGGTTTTGCTACTTATGGGAAACTACCCTCGGGGTTGCTCAGTATGTGTGTGTGCGCACATGGTGTGTGTTTGAGTCGGGGGTCAGCGCTAATCTACAGTGCATGCACATATTTGAGATTGATCACATGTTTATTTGTGTGAAGCTTAAAGAGCTGTCTGTGCTTGCAGGCCTACTTATAATGCTGATCTCAAGCGGAGAGTTTGCAGCATTCTCTAAAGGACACGCTGTTGTTGTGTTTACACTGTCTGTATATAAAGTAGAGAATGCTGTGTTTCCATACAAAGTCATGGGAGCTGGGTGTGACCCAGCTGTGTATGTACATAAAGTGATGCCTGCCAAATTTTCCCTTCTTGTTTAAACAATTTGCGAGAAAGGTCAGCGTTTGATGAGGCTGTGTGTTTGTAAATGGAGCAAGGCTTCTGGCCGAGTTTCACAATTTGGGTTGATTTGGTTTCAGAGAATGTAATCACTGTTGCAGTGTACACAGTGTTGCTGCTGTGTTGAGACACGGATCTGAAATTGATATTCTATAAATGCTGTGAGATTAACTCGCTGCGGAGCTGACACAGAGGACTGTCAGTGTGACTGTGTCTCAGTCTGGTCTCTCTGCATTAATCTGCATTCAGTCTTCAGCTTGTTTTGTTTGTGTCGTGTCACTCCTCTCCCATCTACCTCTGTGTTTGGCTGTGTGGGCTGCATGTAAAGGTGTGCAAACGTGTCTCAATAAGTAAGTGTCTCAGTGTGACAGCGTGTTTGACAGGCTGTCGTGCTCTCCAGGAGCTCTGCTATGACTCAGTGTCTGGCCTCAGATTGGCCTGATCCAAGCCCTGCTTTTGTTATTGATGGATCATTATGCTAGTAGACAGGAAGGAATTTTTTTTTAATATGATTTGTGCAAAATCAGTGTTTGAATTCCATGTCCATTTCACTACCAAAATCGCTCCATCAAACTTAAGTCTCATCCATTTTTAACAGTAATCCCATTGCAAGCCTGTTGGTAGAGGTCAGGCAGAGTAAACTTGATTATTTCTCATCCATGCAGATCACAAACAAGCAGTGCGTGATTTGGGTGGCCACTGATGCACCTGATCCCATGCTGACAACACGAACTACTGGTCCTCTTTAATTACATTGTAGTTTCCATCAGGCACAAGTTGCCTGCTCCGACCAGTCCGTCCCAACTCATTTACTCTATATCTAACAACGTGTGTTTCTGGCTCTGTGTGTGTGTCTTTGTTTGTGTTCATAACGGATTTTTGTGTCTTTAAATATTATCGGTCTACGTCTGTTTGTCCTCTCAGCAGTAACGGCCTCTCTGGCTTCAGTTTAATGTAATCAGACGTCGAGTCCACTCAGCCTCTGCTCTAACTCACAGAATTACAGCTATACAGAATGCTGTAGTGCAGATGATCTGTACAACATCAGGGGCAAAAAGCATTTGATGGTCAGAAAGAGGAACATTTTGAAGGAAAACAGAGAAATTGGGTTTTGGAGCTTTACATTTCTATTTCCCAGGTCACAGAAGAAACTTTGAAGTCTTTAAACCCTCAGAAATGTGAACTGTAGATTTCTTTTTAACAGTTCTAAGGATACACAGTTGCTTTGGTTGTACTGAGAGTATGACTAGGCCCGAAAGTTGGCTCCAATTAAAAGTTTTGACCCCAAAGGAGATGACTAGAATTTACTAATGCACACTGTATCTAAGAAAATTATTTAAAAAGCTTGATATGCTTATCAGTAACACTGTGCCTCCACAGAAGATTCTTTCATTATTTTGTAGTAAATGATGCATGACTATTTAGAAATTTAACTCATAACCTGTTTTTGTTCACATTTCTGCAAGTTGACACATGCACTTGTGTTGTGTTATGAAATCCCTTATTCAGCCATGCTCCACATCCCCTCAACTGACTCTCATTCTCTGCCTCCCAAACCTCACTCTGCTCCCCCTCCTCTCCTCCATGCTCTGATGGTTTTGCCGCTGAGATAAGGAGGTGAGAGGTAAATACTGTGGCTCTCTGTGAGGGGAGCTGCCTCTGCCAACGTGGCTACACAAACAGTGTGTGAAGTTGCCTGGGGAATATAAACCTAGATATCAGATAAGAAGTTGCCAGGGCTAACACTGGAGCTGTGGGCTGGAGTCTGTTGCCTGTTGCCGGTCCTGTCTTTGGGCCTCTGTTTTGTTTTTGAGTGTTGTGCACCAACCTGTCTCCCACTTTCATTCCATCTCTTTCTGATTTTTTCTTTTATTTCTTTTCTGCCCAGTATCTATCTCTTTTCTGTTAAGATAGACGCATTGAATTTAGTAAGACAAAGACTCAGACACAAAAAGAGTCTAGAAAGGCAACACGCAGGTTGGGTGGAGGAAGCTATTGTATGTTGGAGGAGCACCTTTTAGCGCTACAAGGGGCTTTGGTGCAACGATAAGAGAGCTACGCTGGCAGGCAGGCACAAACAGGAGGTCTTTGGATTATATGGCGCTAATTTTAAGGCACATTGTATGTACGTGTGCCCCACAAACAGACAGACAGATGGACCAGCTTTGCATGCTGTTTGATGAATTGGGGCGAGGGAACGCACAGTACAGACAGACTGACCAATGGCCGCTTATACACAGATTTAGAGGCAGGCAGTTCTGAAATTGAATGTTTCATTCATAACCCATATGCATTTGTTGTTGCCGTGTGCAGATACATGCTTTAAATGGTCTTCAAATATGAAAATGTCAAGGATAGGACTTATTTTTGCCATGCAGAGACAGGTTGTTAAAGCTGCATGTCCACATGAATGAGAGCAGAGCAGGATTTGTATAAAGTCCAGACAGATTTGGACTTCATAACTGGTTTTTGTTTCATGACCTATGTTTTACTGTAAGTAGACTTCTCTTGCCAGATTTATGTCTTGCTTTTGGGTTTTAAATCAACTCTGACGCACTAAAAAAGAACTGCTGTTAACAGTGGGTTTTTGAAATCTCCACATAAACACATTTTTGTTCCGAAATGTTTCCAAAACAAGACGAAATACGAATAAATGAGTCTGAAAAAGATGAGGCATTGAAAGACAGATGTTGTGAAGCAGAAAGAGAGACAAGCAGGCACAGAAAGAACCAGGTGGTTTCAGGTCTGCGGCTCGTGCATTTGCGCTTTGATTGATGTGATAATTCTGGTACTGAACAACCGCCTCCGGGATAAACCTGCGAAAGATGGAGCGAGAAAGAGGGGGACGTGTACGGGAACACAGAAAAGCATGAAAGCAAACGCAGGAACTCATTGATCTCTCACTGGAATTGAACATAGATTTGCTTAAAATGCAAAAAAAGTGTATCAGATATTTCAAGCTTTTTTCAATGATTTTACATATTTTTGTCTGCGTGCCTGCCTGCGCACCACTCCCCATCTCTGACACCAAGTCAGCAAAGCTCTTATAAATGGGAGAGTGACAGAAGTCTCCTGTTAGGTATGAACACGTTTCCAAGGACTTTCCATAACCCCCAGAATAAGGAATTCAAATATTACTCTCTCTTTGTCTGTCTCACAGGGAGCTGATTAGCAGCGCAGTGATGGCACGAATGAAAGAAATGTTTGTGTTAAAAAAGATTACATCCATATCAGAGAAAAGGAGTTTCTCTGGAACAATAAAGGGGAAGAAAAAAACGACAGTGACGTAGGAGCCAGCATGCTTTGAATGCACATTTGCATGAGATTTGTATCTGTTTGTCGATGTTCAAATACGGTCACTGGTTTGAAATGGGATTTATTAACCCGTTAACCCCTTCATCCCTTTGTCGGAGATTGGTCAATCTGCGGCTTAAAGCAAAGCTGTTCTGGCAAATTGTGAGTTTAGCTTGGAAACAGATTTCTACCCTTTCCTTCCTCCCTTCATTCCTCGTTCCATTAAAAGAGAAAGGAGGACGTGAGGAAGGATGAGGGTTGAAAGCCAGGAAGAGAGTGAGAGACGAGGTCAGAGGCAGGAATAGAGTTAAAAGAGGGTGAGGGTAAAGGAAAAGCAAGCGATAGCAGTGCTGTTGCTGGCTTCTAATACTGCTTTCGGGAGAAACACTTCACCCATGCTGCAGGATACTCAGGCTAGACATTTTTTCCCTGTGCTTTCTCTATTCATTGCTTATATACACCAGCTCCCATTCACGTTAAATAGAGGATCACATTTCCTGTCTGTTTTGAATCGCATATCAGATTTATTTCTCCGTCTCTTCAGTTCAGCTGTGGAGACACACATTTTCTCCAATGCTTCACAAGCCTTTTTTATGGAGCCATCAGATCACGTAGTTATGGAAATCAGTTATGAAGAGAGAGGAAGATGAAAGGAGAGTTCAGAGAACATCTTTGAAGCTTTGATAACAAGTTGGAAATCTCTGTGTAGCTGGCATGTTTGTAGTAGCAACAGTAGAGCTTTAAGCTGTCAGGTTTCTGTCTGCTGTCACTAGTAAATCTCAAGCTACGTGTTCTTGATTTGTCCACATTAAGAAATTGATTGTCCTTGAATTATATTTTATATGTGCACCATCAACACAGCTAATCCTCTCCTCTGAGTTATTAGGTTGACAGATGACGGCTAAGTGAAGAGCATCCATGCATATGTTTATGCACAGTAGACATGCCTCACACAGCCAGATACCAGATTTTCACAATTTTCTGTCTTGAGGTTTGATGACCCTATCTGCATGGTAGGCATCACAGTCATGTACTATTACACTCTTTTACAGTATTTGAACAACTGTTTGCTACTAATAATGCTGATAAGAAAAACAGTTTGTGATGTTTCCTAAATGAACACAAAGTAAGAACAAAGGTGTTGCCACATCAGAATTTAGCGACATTTGAATGAAAATCTGGTCAAACCACATCTACACAGTCCCGATGATGCAGATTAGTTTTGAAGAGGAAGTGGAACATCACCTTAAAATAACACTTCATGGTGATGTTCCGAATTCATTCAGGTTTGAATATTTTTTGTTTTGGAGAAAAGGTTTAGGTTATAAACCAACAATATTTTTTCTTCGTCTATGCATTGCTGCCCTAAGCAGACATTTTCATCTACTGGCTACATTCTCAAGTCATCTGTTTTTTTAATGCCGTTCTGCAGATGTTTTTATTAAATTTACAAGGTGTCAGACTTGTCGGACTAAAAACTGAGAGATTTACCAAAATTCAACTGACTGCCAAGTTTTTATCCACTGATTCAGACACAGAGTAGACAAAAATCTGTACCCCTGAAAATCCCTGCAGCTGTTTAATAACCATGGAAATTATCTGTGAATTCTTTCATCTTCCCAAGAATTTTTAACAGCCTTTCAAACTGATGTCTGTTTGACGAGACATATCACTGCAAACAGTATTTAGCTGTTCCCCGGCTTCAGTCAGATCTACTTTCATCCCAGTGTTTTTGTCGCCTGTCCGCACTGAACTGCTGAAGTGAGAGAGCCAGATGGAGAGACGGAGCAGAACGAAGCTGCAGTAAGGGGGAGTTATAAAGGGAAGACACGAGGTAGAGAGATGACTGATCAGGAGGAAGAGGAGGCGGAGGTGGAGGAAGGATGACAAGTATGGTGGTGATAGCTCCGTCGGCTGTGTGCGTGTGTGTTGCTGCGTGCTGGCTGAGGTGGGGAAGAATGACAAGTATGTGGGCCATTTTCCAGAGCTCTGGTTTAGAGGAGTCAAACACTCTGAGCTGATGAGGGGAGAGAAAGAGCAGAAAGAGAGAGAACACAAAGAGAGTGACAGAATAAGAAGGCGACGGAGAGCAGACACAAAACATGTAACAGGTTTATATACACCCCCCCAGTGTATGTTTAAATGATGAATGGGTGTACTTTCCCTGTTTTTTCCTTCTCTGTTCCCCTCTGTCTCAGACACACACACACTAACACACAAACACACTAACCAGGATAAGGCGTAGGGCGGAGCAGGTCATGGCTGCAGTCATTGTTGTTCTGGCCGACAGACTTCCTGTTCCAAGCAGCTATGACGCCCATCACCACAACACAGCTGCGTCCAGAGTGGACCGGAACACACTCACACAAACACACACTGCTCATTCATATTTAATACGCTTATAGATTCAGACCTGTAGAGCACTTTATCATTTCTTTTCACACACATTATTATCCACATAGATTCATAGTTCACACACAAACACATACACACACACACTTGGCATGTGGAACCTGTAGTTTGATGCCATATTTAAACCAGATGAGCAGAAACCTGTAAACCCTCTGATTATGACCCACTGCAGAGACTCAAAAACACGTTCCAGCTCAACCACTTCCAGCCGATAAACCAGACCAGCTTACTATTTTGTCTGCAGGTCTGTAAACATCATCGACACGTCATAAATTCAAATCTGAGGCTTTGAAAGCTTTTAAATGCAAGTGAAGATGTGAGAACTGATGAATGACAGGCACAAATTTAAAACCTTTGATTTGGATTTGATTTACTGTTTGGCTTTATTTGCCTTTTTATTTGATAGTGTCAAGGAAATGTCATAGTAAACCTCTGGAGCTTCACATTCTGTCCTTAAACTCAAAGAAGTATTAATATTCAGCGGTATGGACAATTTTAGTTTGGCATATTTTAATCATACTGCTGCTTTGCTTTATTTTTGTGGTAAAGGTAAAGCATGTTAAACTCCTAACATGCTGAAATGTGCTGACACTTGACTCCAGTCCCACTGTCAGCTCCACTGCTCATCTGTCACTGGCTGTTCATCGGAGTGAACTGACAGCAGATGAAAGAAGATTGTGTCACAAAAACGATTTATAGTGAAAACGGGAGAACAACCATTACATGATCAGATGTTTTCATTTCAGTTGTATTTGGTATTGTGGTGTGCAGTGGTTTGTTATTATTTGACTGCTGGACACCCACGACTGTTGTAGCCTCTTCCAGGCCATAGTGGTATTTCACTGAAACCCAAACCTACATTTTCCCTGCACCCCTTTTCAGTATTGTCGCACCAGCAAATTTCCCCTAGGCACGGATTTACCAAAATCTGTAGTGTGTGTGTGTGTGTGTGTGTGTGTGTGTGTGTGTGTGTGTCCTTGTCTCTTTGTGTGGCCATTGGGGTTTGGCTGCCATAGCTTTATAAACCACCAGGCTTAATTCTCCCTCTGTGGGCCTATTCTGAATGTCAGGACTCCTAAAATGTTTTCACAACTCATTACTGCCTTGGACCCCCATTTGAAATGAAACCAATTTTCATTGGTGGTAGTTCACAGTGGTCCCTCTGGTCAGGGAATTGTTGAAATACTGTGAAATTGTGAAAGTTGTTTTGTGGATTTGGCAAATTGTTGGATATAGCGGGTTGACTTACAGGAATTTAGCAGATTGTAATTTATTTCCCCCACATTTATTGCATGAGCTGACTAGCAGTCGGTTGAACCAGACTGTTTACCCCTTAAGAAAATCAGCATTAAACAACCAGACAGGAGCAAAGTTTTATAGCAATGTCATGGTTGTTTTTTTGTTTCTGTCCAACCACCATTTCAAATATATTACATTAACAATGGTATAGAATAGAAAGCAGTTTCAAATTTTGTGGATGTTAAGCATTTTTGCATCATATCTGACTTTAATGATTTATTAATTGTATAAATGGTCGTAGGTTGTTTCTGCATCTGTGAATTCTCATTTGAGTAGAAATACAATTAAATCATGTTCTCCCAGTTGCATGCAACCGCCAAAATCTCCCCTGAATGACCCCAGTTGGACCCTGGAAGTTTGAACACCCCTGCTGTTTGAATGTGGATACAGTAGTGGCTCAGATTTACTATGACAGAGGAACTGTACAGGCTGTTGTTCAGGCTTTTTCGTCCCGGGAAGTCAAGTCTGGTTGTCTTTAGTGTCGGGTGGCTGCCTCTATTGTCATCACAAGATGGCTCCAGCCCTCCACTGTGGCGTGTGTGTGTGAGTAATGTGGCCAGACAGGCGAAGTTGTGAGTGCATATGCCATAAATGTGTGTGTATGCTTGTGTGTGATTAAGTGAAGGTTGTGTGCACCCATACAAGTGTGTTAGTGTACTCTACAACGTGTGTGTGTTGTCGACTCAGCCTTTTCCAGGCAGCCCCTTACTCGTCTAACCCTCTAATCCCTGTAATCCCCCTCTCCCCCTCCTCTTTTTTCTCCTCCCTCCACCCTAATTTCTCCTGTTCCCTTCCTGTCTTCCACTCCTCACTTATCTCGCCACTTCCCTCTGTATCTCTTTCACTCCTCATATTCAGTCTCTTCTAAATATATATAATGTAGCAAAGTTTTTCCATTTGTAGTGACGCAGATTGAATTCTCTGTATTTCTGACTTCCAACTTCTGCTTCCAAGTTGGAGTCTTTCTTTCATACATTAATTTATGAATACATAAATAAATGATAACCCTTTTCTTGCTTCCTTATCCAGGCTGTGGAGAGAGAGCAGGTGGACAGCATTCAACCGAAGCTGCAGCATGTCAACGCAGTGGGTCAGGGTCTGATCCAGAGCGCCGCCAAACACACAGACACCCAGGCGCTGGAGCACGACCTCGAGACAACCAACCTCCGATGGAACTCACTAAACAAGCGGGTACGAATCTCATGTGCCGACCAAGAGATACATTTATTGTATCGATTTGGCTTCCCAACTCATGACAAAACATCTCATCTGTCCTCAGGTGGCAGAGCGGATCGCCCAGCTGCAGGAAGCCCTGTTGCATTGTGGGAAATTCCAGGATGCTCTGGAACCTCTGCTAAGCTGGCTGAGCGACACAGAGGAGCTGGTGGCCAATCAGAAGCCTCCATCTGCAGAGTACCGCGTGGTCAAGGCCCAGATCCAAGAACAAAAGGTGTGAGATGGATGAAGGGGGACAAAAGAAACATCTGATGAGAAATCTTAAAAAAAAAAAAAAAAATCAGAAAACAGACTTGAGAGACACTTAAAGCAGCATAAGTGTCTTTCTTTAGGTCATCGAGTGTGCATTTCAAAAGAGCTGTTTTTTATTCACAGTGGCAGAGTGCTCATATTTTCCATTTTGCAGATTTGAAGTGGTGATCATCAAGCACAGTTGTCTAAGCTCTTAGCTCCTGCTTCCCACATCCTCCTTTCTTTGAAGTATCCTGCCAGAGTTTGTCTGTAAATGAAGTGGATTTGAATTTTCACTTTCAATTTTTCTAGAATATTTATTTGAACATTTTTTTTGAAAACTAAGTATTTTGTTTATCAGAGGGGTTGAATTGAAACATTGTTGATATTCAGATGTCCTCAGTGTCCTTCAACCACAAACAATAGATATTTGAATGGCAGGCACACACACAAACACACATACAGTCCACACAGTCAATGATCCGTCTGCCTGGCATCCAAACAGCCCCAGTTGACCGTCTGCCAGTCAGACTGGCATACAAACAGGCACACACACATGCATGGTGGATTTGCATTGTTTTCAGAGACACACTCAGGCACACTTTTCCCTGTTTATCCAACATATTCTTCCTGTGTTTGTGCACATAAGAGTGCTGCAGGCTCAGCCAGCAATCAATCACACGTGTTTACATCCGTGACGGGGAGTTGTGTCACCGTTTGGCTCAAAAACTAAAGTGTAGAGAAGTGCATTCCAGAGCCTGAACCGCGCTGTTGGCTCAAAGCAGAGAGGCTGCTATCTGAGCAGGAAGTGCATCCATGTATGTTGTTTGTTAATCTTAAAACCGTTGGATCTTTAGTTAATGAATCACTGTTTGCACTGTATCTACCTTTACAAAGTAGCACCTAAACTTATTAAATGATTTATAATTCAAAAGATTTATATAAAGATATCGGCCAACCAGAGTCCTTTGATGATGCAGTAACTTTTAAAGAACTGATAACAGATGAGCTTTATATGAGGCTCTCCCCGTGGAAAACTTTTCATCTTCCGTTCTTGGAAAAGGATGAATTTCTCCCATGCAATGTGCTTGTTTCATACCTCAAACACGTCAGGAACAAATTTTATTGCAGCACATTTTTTGATTTGCAAAATTGTAAAGTGTAAACGTGACTTCATTCGCAAACATGGAGGGATTAGCTTTTAGATGTGGATTGATTACAGAACATGTAATCAAAAAAAAATGTTTTATGTAAATTTGATCTGGCAGTGTACACTCATTTACAGAGTGGGGAACATTTTTTAGAACATTTCCACTATGATTTACTAGAGCATCACATTTTGTGTCTGAAAGTCTGAAAGCCACTTTTGTATTTTACCAACATTCAGCTGGTGGCTGCCAAGTCAGTTTTTAGGTGTGCCTAGCTAAACAAATGCTACATATCAACATCAGCCCAATAAATCCCTCCTTCATGAAGGTTGTGGTGTTCATCTTAATTTAACCTAATGGTCATTTGCGAGGCTGTATTTTGTGCTGCTGTCAAATGTTATTGTGTTAAACTGACTGATGTTCCTCTGTATGTACCTCATTGTACATCAAACTGTTTTATTGCCAGCATCAAAATATTTACATTTTTCCCCTATCAGTAGATTACAGTGTAAACAAAGACAAGGCTCACCTACATTCTTAATATGACCTCTTAACATCTAAAATCACAGCACTAGGATTTCTGAAATGAACCAAAATAACATAAATGCATTTGCATGCATTTGTTTACCCTGATTCCTGACCCATGCCTTTGTGTTTTTCTTTTCCTCCAGCTGCTCCAGAGGTTGTTAGATGACCGCCGGCCCACAGTGGAGATGATTCGTGCTGAGGGAGCGAGGATCGCAGCCACAGCAGATACTCAGGACCGTGAGAAGATACAGACCCAGCTCCAGAGTCTGGCAGAGAGATGGACTGACCTGCTCGACAAAGCCAGTGCTAGGTAAGTCTCATCTCCAGGCTTCAGGGTGGGGAGGATCTGCGTGTAAGCTCTGGTTTGCCAACCCCACTGATGGTCTCAGAATTCCCCCATGGAGCTGAGAAAAGAAAAAGGGAATTTCCTTGGAGCAATAAATACTAACGTGTCATATTACTCTGTTATGGTCATTATGGGGCTCAGATTCTTGACAATCATTCTATGATTGTTGACACTTCAAAATGATAAATTCTTTCATTTTCATCCCTTGAAAATGAGACACAGATAATATCTCAGAAAGCAAAAGAGATTTACAGATTTGTCTAGCTGTAAAGATGTGGTTTAGGAAAGTAATTGGTGGTGTTCCTCAACAACATATTATCCTGTGGTTATTTCCGGTTTTCTCTCGTTTCATCTCTGTGTAGCTCTGTTGAGCACCACTGTACTTAAAGAAAAGATAGTGTCATTACAGTTGGTTTCTGTGGCCTACAAGTAATTTTCAGCGGCTCTTCTGTTCACTTGGAAAAGTAATGATTCTTTGGGGAGAAAGTGGGGACACAGCGAAGAGTTTTTATACTGCAGACTGCTCATGTAAAGTAGTTTCATGTTGTTTGCAACACATTAATGGCTGTATGCTGCAAGGCATGATATAAAAACATCTGTCATGTCATGGAATTTCTTACACTTAATACTTTAAATCTATGCACACACAAAGACAGATGTTGAAATGTAATAATATATAGTAAAACATGAACATTTATTTAGCTGTTTTTATGAAAAATGTTGACAGCTGTATGATGCAAAATCAGGTCCAAGTTATGCAAAAAATGAAAATCTAAGAAAGCAATAAAATACCAATAAAATCTCTCTTTCACCACCTCCTCCTCTTCTTCCTCCTCATCTCTTGGTATCTTGTCCCACCCCGCCTTCCTCCCGTCCCTTAGGCAGAGGCAGTTGGAGGAGCTGCAGGTTTTGGCTCTTGAGTTCCATGAAGCCCTGGAGCCCCTGGGAGAATGGCTGAGTGCCACCGAGAGGCGCCTGAGCTCTGCCGAGCCAATGGGAACCCAGACGGCCAAGATAACCCAGCAGATCGTCAAGCATAAGGTACTGCTTGCCCCCTTTGTTACAGATATTCTCCCCTCATAGAAAGATCACAAAGGTCGATTTTTACTGCTTCAGATAGCATCATTCAATTAACAAAATGGCCGCTAACCCTCAACCCAGTAGGAAAAGGTAGGTTGAAATTCTAGGAAGAGGCTCGCAATTGTTGTCATGCTTGGCAAAGTAAAGGCTCAACGTGAGACATCGTTCACTCAGTAGAATTACAGATGTTGCAGACAAGAAAATACTTGCTGACTTTCTTACCGATAAATATTGTTGGTGTTCCAGTTCTGCAGTCCCTTTTTTAACTGACAAGTAACATGAAGTATTTTATTGTAGCAAACACACATACGCTTACTCAGTCAGCAGTCCCAATAAAACATGTACACTTAATCTCAGTGTAACTCGATGGAAAGATGCTGTGAGAGGAAGCACGAGGAAGACGATCCACAAAGCATCATTTACAATACAAACACACACTTTGTACAAGCATATTTCTTTATCATGTTCAGTTCTTTTTATTTTCATTTTGGCTGTTTTATGAGTTTTTTTAAGTTTCTTCTCATTCATTCATTCATTCATTCATTCATGTTTATGATTTGTCATTTGCATGCACATATTTTCAGTTTTTTATCTGTTTTTCTATTGTTTTGCTGTCCTTTTCTCACTTACCTCCACCTTACTCTCACACACACACACACACACACACACACACACACACAACTCCCAGGCACTCCAAGAGGACGTGTCCTCACGTGAAGCCGAGGTCGACCACCTCGAGTCCCTCAGCCAATCGCTGACCCCACTCAGCTGCACGGCAGATCGTGATTGGTTAAGTGAGCGGGTGGGGGCGGTGAGGTCAGGTCACTCAGAACTCACCGATTGGTGCACGAGGCGGGCGGGCCTGCTGGAGCAGGCCCTGGCTAATGCTCAGCTGTTTGGGGAGGATGAGGTAGAGGTGCTGAACTGGCTGGCAGAGGTGGCTCAGAGGCTGGCTCAGGTCTCCATCCAGAGCTACCAGCCTCAGCTGCTGGCTGAGCTGCACAAACACACTCTGGTATGACTTCATGAACACACTGAACAAGTTCACTGAGTGCAATCTAAAACATGACAACAGTAGTTAGTAATTTAGGGTAAGAGCTACAGTGTACATGTAGAATTGTAATAATATACTGTAGTATTTTGAATCAGCTAAATGCGCTTTAATATAAGTATAGAGATATCCATGTTTGTAATTATATACAGTGTAGTATCTTGAAACACCAGGGACCATGAGTAAATTCACATCATTTCCTTCAACTGCTGTCATGATGGCTTTTGTGTCACAAGTAAAATAGAGAAGATATGATGAACAGATGTACTTTTATTACCTTTTACTCATTTTTCACTTTAACAGTTAAAGAAATAATTATTGTTGGGTTTTTTTTGGTTTTGAAACCAAAGAAAAATAGTTTTGTCTAGTTGAGGTTAACTTTCATTTTCTTTCTGTTCTCAGTCTCTAAATGAAGAGATTGTGAGCAGGAAAAAGACGGTGGACCAAGCCATCAAGAACGGACAAGCCTTACTCAAACAGACCACAGGTAATAACACACACAGACAAAGACGTTAAACGTATTGTCAGTGTTATCCTCGGGCATATTTCAGTTCATGCTTGAAGTTTGATGATTAAAGGGGATCTATGTAAACTCAAAACACTAAAATTAGATACTTATTTTTTCCGTAAATTAATAAACAAGCTGTTCTCAGAGGAAAATAAGATCCCCAGAACACTGTTTGAAGCTAGAAAGTTGGCAGGGTCCGCCAAATATAAACAAAATTAACTGTATGAAATTGCGTTGTCCTTTTAAGGTCAGTTTGTTTATTTAGATGATTCAGTCATGAAAACAAAGAGCACTTGTTTCTTTAGTTTGATTAGGCATAAAAAACAAAAACTGTCAGTGAAGCTCTTTCTCTTCTGATTAAAATTTCTTTTGCAGAACTACAAAGTGCATCTTTAATAACTTAAGTCAATAGATTAACTTATAATTCTGTATATTATTATTTTTATGTGGTGAAGCTTGGTGAGAGAATCACACTGGAAAGAAAAAAAAATGTAGTTTTCCTGTAGCTTCACGTCCAAACCTCACATTTTTACATGAGCGGTGAACCAAACCGTAGCATCTGGTTTGTGTCTCTGTTCTCATGCTGACTGCAGGCACTATTAGCGAGTTAATAGATGGTCTACTCCATGAATGCACTGATTGTTTGCACTCTCATATTTTAGATGGTCAGGCAAATGTTACAGCTGTGAGAGTTTTGCTGAACTCTCAACCTTAGCTTACCCTGAGATTGAGAACAGTGTGTTTGGAATGGATTTTAAGAAATTCCATAAGAATTAAGATGGAAATTTGGCATACAAGGAATTGCCCTTGAGTATGTTTCGATCAGATCACAACAGTAAACATATATTTTGTTTATCAATGGAATAATTCTCTACACTCATGTGGTTCTCTGGCTGATCACACTGGTAACATTCATAAAAAGCATCATTCCATTACCTTACCTGTTTGTCCTCTCGCAGGCGAGGAAGTTCTCCTGATCCAGGAGAAGCTTGATGGCATCAAGTCTCGCTACGCTGAGATGACGGCCGGCAGCAGCAAGGCCCTCCGCACCCTGGAGCAGGCCCTGCAGCTGTCCACACGATTCGCCAGCGCCCACGACGACGTCAACCAGTGGCTGGACAGCGTGGAGGCTGAGCTCAACAATGTAGAGCCAGACGCCACACCCTCATACCAGGAAAGACAGAAGGTGGCTACAGTATGAGAGAAATGGTTGCAGTTACGCCTATGTCCTTTTGGAATTAGACATACAGATCAACATCTATTTGTTAATATCCCTTTATTTCTGCAGTGATTTCAAAGAAAATACACTGAATCATTAAACTGAGACACCAATCAAGCAGCAACCGGTTTTTGTTCCCCTTAAAAACATTCAGGGTGCTGCAGGCTGTTTAATTACTACAGTTGAGTTGTAGTATTTTAATTTGATGGATAGACATTTCACTATTTAATTTTACAGTCATTGCTTCCTGGCTTATTAACTTTAGCTTGTGATTAATTCTGAACTTGGGTGACTGACTGAAATCTCAGAATTTTACCCATTTTAAGGAATTATTTTTAAAGACAACGTTGTACAAATTGTTTGAAAAGAACAAATCATTTCATGAAATCTCCGGTCTGTAATGACATTTCCTGCCGTTCCAATATCAACCAACCCACAGTCAAGTTGCCATAGTAACATTGATCTCTTGGAACTCAATAATACTTTTGTAAAAAGAATTGCCATTTATTTTGTTGCTGCCATCCAGCATTTATCACTCTACAATGACATTTTCAGCTTATAATATTCAAAGCGTTTTCAGTTTACAGCACATTTGCACTTATAACCTCAGGCAACAGAGCTGTTGAAGCTTTACATATATATACTAGGCTGTATTTTAAATGTTCAAATGTAAGCAAATTTTACACTTGATTGCTCGTATAAAACTAATTCTTTACGGTTACTTTTGCAGGAGCTGAAGAAAGTGTCGGCAGAGAAGCGCCTGGTGTTGGACACTGTCAACGAGGTGGGAAGTGCCTTGTTAGATCTGGTACCATGGCGAGCCCGCGAGGGCTTGGACCGCCTCGTCGCTGATGCCAACCAGCGCTATCGCCAGGCTGATGAAACCATCACACAGCGGGTGCAACTGGTACAAGCTGCCATCCAGAGGTCACAGCAGGTACTGCAAGTAGTTCAACTTGAATGTTGAGCTGGTTATCTTTTCGATTTGTGTGTTCTACTGTGAGCACTTTAACCCACTAAACACCAACTTTCCTTCCAGTATGAGGAGGCAGTGGATGCAGAGCTGGCCTGGGTCGGGGAGACAGAGCGTAAATTGGGGTCTCTGGGGCCCCTGAGCCTGGAGCCTGACGTTACGGTGGCCCAGCTGCAAGTACAGAGGGCCTTCAACATTGACATCATCCGGCACAAAGACACCGTGGATCAGCTCCTCAGCACCAGAGATGACATCCTGGAAACCTGCAGTGATGCCCAGAAGGATGCACTGATAGTAAGTCACTGATGGTTAAGGGGAGCTGGAGAATCAAGAGGAACAGATTGAAAATTGATTTAGTCATCAACAGGCTCTCAGTACTAATATCTTTGTCTTTTTCTTCAGGTGAAGACGGATTCTCTCAGCGCTCGTTATGATACAGTAAGCCAGAGCCATAGCGAGCGGTTCTCAGCCCTGGAGCAGGCCCAGGTTTTGGTCGCTCGGTTCTGGGAGACCCATGAGGAACTGGAGCCATGGTTGGGTGAGACCGAAACCCTCATCACCCAGCTGCCTCCACCAGCCATCGACACAGACGCTCTCCGACTGCAACAGGACCAGATGAGGGTAAGGGAAAATCGTCTCTGTTTACTGTCACCTGCTGAAAAGTGTTTTGGTTATGTTCTTAATTTCCTCTCCATCCTCTCACCTACTCTCCAGCTGCTCAGGGAGTCTATCGCAGAGCACAAGCCCCACATTGACAAGCTGCTGAAGATTGGACCCCAGCTGGCCGAACTCAGCCTCCAGGAGGGGGCGTCTGTGATACAGCGCTACACAGAGGCAGAGAGACGCTACCTGGCCATCAAAGAGGGGGTTAAAGGTCGTGCAACAACCCTAGATGAGGCAGTGTCCCAGTCTGCACAGGTACGACACCGAGGACAAATTAACTGTTTTAACCGCAGACCTAAGTCTGATAAGTTTTATTATTTAGTCTTCTTTGGTGCCAGAAAGTCAGAAGACTTCAACAAGAGTTCTGTGAAAGTTAATTCGATAAACTCAAATTACATTTTGTGCGTGAACTAATTTGTTGATCTACAAACCAATTTGCCTCCCACTGCAGAGTGAGGACCTTGTAATTTGTAAATTATGTTTGGCCCAGTCTGTTTACAGCTTGTTAGATCGTCTGCAGCTCCAGACGAAACACACTGATGTGATTACTGAGTAGCATGCCTGTGTTTGTGCCTTTGTCTGCTGTTTGCCCTAATCTAAATGGTAATAGGGATTTGTCCCGCAAGGGCAAGTTTTATTTGTATTTGATGTTTTATTGACTTTTTTCCTTACTCCACTTTACATAAAAAAATATATATATTTATTCTCAAAAGCTAAAATATATCTATCAGTGTAAAGTCCAGTTTTCTTTACACATATTATACCTTCTCTTCGCACCTCATCTCATGAGACATCATTGAATCACTCGAGTCGATATCTCCTGTCTGTACTGTATGCATGTATCTGATTTAACTCATTGTATTGTTTCTCCACCCTCCACCCCCTTCAAACCAACTCATGTATCACTCCTTCTCCTCCTCCACCTACACTTCCACTCTGTCCTCATCTCTCACTCCATCTTAAACCACCCACATCCTCGTCTCTCCACCCTCATCCTTTAATTTAACCCTAATCTCCCCCATCATGTCCACCCCTCATCCTTGCAACCCGTTCCCTCCTCCATCCCATCCCTCGTTCATTGTGGATGTGCTGTGTGTGTTGCACCCCCCAACCATCATTTTCTCCATCGTCACTGCTCACTGCAATCACCCAGCTGGTAGAGGTAAGACACTGACTATCAACATCAAACTGGCACTCGGGCTGCGGTTGGACCACATGATATGGTCAACGAATCAAATATGAATCGATACTGAGGGACTAATCTTGTACCAGTAAACCACTAATCAAATACTAATCTAACCAGACAAAGTTTAATTTCTGCAGTCGATTCATAAAGCTTGAGATTTTAACTTGAATCTTATTTAAGATTTAAGTGATCTGCAAGAGCCAAACCATGTGTCTGCCAACCCTGAGTGACAAAAGAACCTGAATAAAATCTGTTGGGAAATGTCCTTTTTGCATCGGTTTGTTGACTTAGATTAAGCCTAGTCTAAAACTGAGACATGCTTTTCAGTAATGGTTGTTTCAGTCTCGGTTTCAGACTAGGCTTGATTTAGGTCATGAAACCAGTCCTAGCTGTCCTTTTGTTTCACAAAATCTTCCCCTCCTGGCTAGAAGAGATTTGTTTTAGTATGTCCCAATCAAACAATATCATTTCCCCACAACAACAACTCACTAGAACCTGTGCCATATCCTGAGTCTTGGATTAGCAGCTCCCTGTTTTGTGGTAGATCAAGTCCAGATTTGTCAGAGTTTTACAACCTGGCTGATATGCTGAAGGTGCAATATTGAGATTCCGAATACTGTTGAAGAACTGTAAAGGCTTGTCATCATCCTCTGTTGAAATCTTTTTTTTTTTTTTTTCCTCTGTTGAAATCTGATAAAAGTTATAAAATAAAAAAGCCTTAAAGTTAATGCAGTGTGCCACAGATGGCTGAACACCCACATGATATCTCAGTATTTTCTCACTTTCAAAATGTCACCCAGCCATCAAGAAACCCGAACCCAGCCCCCTCAACCCACTCTGTCCTCTTCCTTCTCCTCCTCCTCCTCATAAAACTTTTCTTCTAATTCTCCGTCCCCAGTTTCATGACAAGATGGACCCCCTGTTGGAGACCCTGGAGGGGGCAGTGCAGCGGCTGCGGCAGCCCCCTTCGGTGGCTGCGGAGGTGGAGAAGATCAGGGAGCAGCTGGCTGAGCACCGAGCCCAGGGGCTGGAGCTGGACAAACTGCTACCAAGCTTCTCCGCCCTCTGTGCCCGCGGAGAGGAGCTCATCGGACGAGCCGCTCACGACGATCCTGCTGCTCAGGGTGAGTGGCTACGATTGGTCTGACAGTGAATGACAGACAGATGACATTCGAACTGACAGACAGGAGGGGCTTTCCACAGACATAAGTTATCTCACCATTTTTGAATGTAAAGTTCACCCTGGGTGCACTGTTTCCATTCATTGATGGTTGTACATGTAGCCACCAATTTAAGAGGGGGACTCAATTATGCTTTTATCCATCTTGTAATAATTTAATGGTCAAACAACTGAACAGCTAAATAACTAAACAGGGCTGCCAACTATCATTGTAAGCATTCAGTGTGTTGTAATGATAATACTGGTTATATATAAAACACAATATTACATAATCTGATTTGTTTTTTAATGTTTAAAGGGCAACAGAAATTGGAGTGGGTCATAACATATCAGCACACATTAAAGTCTTTGTAATCTGTGTGAAAAAGTCTTACAATACTTTTGGCTCCAGTCCAACTAGTTCACTGACCGAACAATCAGCTTGGCAAAGTCAGTCACTGTTTTCCTGGCACAAAGCCAGTGAGCAGATTTTGTCAAATTTTGAAATAGAACAGATTCAGCAGTGAAGTTCTGCATATTTCTTCCATCGCCACCACATGGTGGGACAGAACACACACATGGGTCTTTGTTATGTCGCCCACTGAAGAACTCTGTGCTTTGATACCCTACAGCCTGCCACACTTTGTGGAAATGAAAGGCCTCAGTGTGCAGAGATAGTGGGAGTGCACTGATGAAAGACTCAACTTACCAGGACTAGACACTAGACTCTTTATGAAATTATCTGAAATAGATTAGATGGCCGAGAAGTTTTTCCCACTATGTCCAATGAGATACCTTTAACTTCTCTCTACCAACTTCTTTAAACTGACTTTCTCCCCTCGCACCTCCTCCAGCTGTTCGTTCCCGCCTCCTGCGCCTCCGCTCCCTGTGGGATGAGATCCGGCAGCGAGCTGAGGAGAGGGAGGGGAAGCTGAACGACGTCTTGGACCTGTCAGGGAAGTTCTGGGCTGATGTGGCGGCGCTACTGAGCACTCTCAGAGACTCCCAAGATATTGTGAAAGAGCTAGAGGACCCTGGTGTGGACCCCTCACTCATCAAACAACAGATTGAAGCTGCCGAGGTATGAAGGACTTGAGGGAGTGAGTGAATAGTGATTGACAGTCAGAAGAGAGAAAGAGGAGATAATAGATGGAATAGTATCAGAAATGCACTGTTTGTGGTAAATACAATTTCTCTCTAACCTTCTACTAGGCCATCAAGGCAGAGACGGACGGTCTGAGGGAGGAGCTGGAGTTTGTCAGGACCCTCGGAGCTGACCTCATCTTCGCCTGCGGAGAAACTGAGAAACCTGAGGTCAAGAAGACCATCGATGAGGTGAGAAATCAATACCACATGCTGTCATTTGTTTTTTGAAAACATAAAAGTATTTGTTTGTTTGGTTCCTCCTTAATGTTGACCCACTAACATAACTCCTTTGTCTTCCTTTCTGTCTCCCAGATGAATGCAGCCTGGGAAGGCCTGAACCGGACATGGAGAGAGAGGATGGAGAGACTGGAGGAGGCCATGACAGCGTCTGTGCAGTACCAGGACGCACTGCAGGTTTGTACATTACAGTAGCCACTCTATGTTTATGATTGTCTGCAGCAGTATCATCAAACACTTTTACTTTTACACCTTTGTCCTAGTTTTCCTTTAATTTAAAGCTTTCAATAATTCCTTTCTCTCTCATTTCCAGTCTATGTTCGACTATCTTGACAATGCAGTGATCAAGCTGTGTGACATGTCGACTGTGGGAACAGATCTGGGAACTGTCAAACAGCAGATCGAAGAGCTCAAGGTTGGCATGAGCGACTAATTTTTCCTCACCGATGAACAGATCATTCAATTATGAAAGCATTTAAAACAAAACATAAGTTTTTATATAATCTAGATCTCTTGCATGAGCCGTGTTACTACCTGTAGTTAAATCCCTTAAGGTCCATGATGATTATTTGGTGGAAAGTTTGCATTGCAATTTCCCCAAATTGTTGTAATACAACTTTTAAGCAGATATGTATCAAGAACTAACAAAACACTGCTCTCCTCTCATCCCTCCATTCACCTGAGCAGCAGTACAAGGTGGAGGTATACCAGCAGCAGATTGACATGGAGAAGCTCTGCCACCAGGGGGAGCTGCTGTTGAAGAAGGTTTCAGATCAGACAGACAGAGACATGATCCAGGAGCCACTGACCGAACTCCGACATCTCTGGGAAAACCTGGGGGATAAAATCACCCAAAGACAGGTAATGACACCACGTGACGTGATCAAGAGTTATCATCTACATCTACAGTGAGTTGTCCACATGATACACGTGGGAACAAAACTGTGTTAGGGACATGATATTCTGTAGCTGACCTCGAGTATTTACTGCACTGTTTCCCTTGGGAGTTGTCGATGTTGGTCTCTGTTCGCGTTCTGGAGTATTGCATGTATTTGACAGTTGCTTTTCATTGCAGTCCAAATATTTGAGTCCCTATTTTTAATCCCGACCTTCTGTCTTTCGTCCACCACAGCACAAGCTGGAGGCTGCCCTGCTGGCCCTGGGTCAGTTCCAGCATGCCCTGTCTGAGCTGCAGGCCTGGCTGAACCACACGCACACCACTCTGGACACACAGCGACCAGTCAGCTCTGACCCCAAGGCCATCGAAATCGAGCTGGCGAAACACCACGTATGTCTCTGCTCCTTATAAACTGAGACTTCTCATCTGTTTCCTTATCTTGTGACTTCCTCTAAGTCAGGTTATCATTGTATATTAACCTGTTTGAAGGGACACTGTTCCTTACAAAAGTATTTAACACGGTAATTGTTTTGCTGCCACACTATTTGCTATGCTTATGCTTATGAAACCCAGCCATGTCCTGTAGCCCTAATGTGTTTCCTTGTAGTGTCTTTGGTGAGCCACTCAGTAAATGTTGTCCTTCTTCTTATTTCAACTTCTAAAACATTGGAGCTTGTTACATCTCAAAATGTAAATCTAAATTTGTGTAATTATTTCCTCTCTATTCCCAGGTGTTGCGTAATGATGTGCTATCCCATCATTCCACTGTGGAGACTGTGAACAGTGCTGCCGCTGAGCTACTGGAGTCCTCTCCTGGCGACGAGGCCAGCCACCTCAGGGACCAGCTGGATCATCTCAACCAGAGCTGGGAGAGCCTCCTGCTTAAGACCCAGGAGCGGCAGAAGCTACTAGAGGCTGCTCTGCAACAGGTAAAGAAAACAGAGTTGGAAAAATAAATTAAAAACAGCATTCATAGCAACAATATTTGTAAATAAAATGATATCAGCTGAAGTAGTAACTTTCCCATGAGATCTTGTTTGGCTAAAAAAATAATCTATACCTGTTTCTTCTCTTCCCTCGTCTGTTTCTGTGTAGGCTGAAGGTTTCCATGGCGAGTTGGAGGAGTTCCTCCAGTGGCTGCGGAGGACGGAGAGCCAGCTGTCTGCTGCCAAACCAACAGGCGGTCTCCCTGAAACAGCCAGGGAGCAGCTACAGCAACACATGGTAAAAGAGAATCACATTACACCTTTATGCTCACAGAATCATGCACATTACACACAGATGCACCTTTTCTGCAATCTGCTTGATGTGGCAGCAGCCTCACATGAGGAGCCTTTTGTAAATGCCACAGAGTTTAATGAAAGTTAGATGTCAGGAGATAATTTATTGTAGAACAAAAAGTCTTGTAAGAAATAAGTGTGATAATTTGTTTCACTTTCTCGCAGTTCTCAGGTTGTATTCTCATGGTTGAATGCACTTATTTTAGTTGCTTGTATTTAAGTTGCTTTGAATGAAAGCATCAGCTAATTAACTTGGTAACTAGGCTTATTTTTTGATTGTCATTAAGGGATTTTAGTAAAGTACATAAAAGTTTTACTAGCAAACTACTGAGCAGATGGTGAGAGTATTAGCTTACACACGTTCTTCTATTTACACAGAGAGACACTTGGTATATGGTGACTATGAAACTTTAATAGCTTCCATTGTTCTAAACCGATGAGTGAGACACAATAACATTCACCTTTTAGCCCAGGTGTCAACTCACATTTGTGTCTTCCTTGCCTGCAGGAGCTTCAGGCGCAGCTGACTCAGCGAGCTGACCTGTACCACCGCCTGCTGGATCAGGGAGAGTCCATGCTTCTGGCTCGTGGAGGAGAGGAGGCAGGACCCGGTACCACCCAGACTCAGCAGAACCTGGCCATGTTGCAGAACAAGTGGGCCAGCCTCAACACCAAGATGGACGACCGCAGGGTAAGACTGTAACACAGGGAGAATGTTTTATTACTCTGTCCTGTCCTCTTTTTTTATTATCACTGTTAGTGAGAGACTTACTTAGACTAATAATTTTGTTGTTAAATCTCTGAACTTTCCAGGCAAAGTTGGATGAGGCCGTTTCCTTGGCAACAGGTTTCCAGACCTCTCTGCAGGACACCATCAACTGGCTGACCCAGGCTGAACAGACCCTGAACATGGCCCAACCCCCAAGCCTCATGCTAGACACAGTCCTCTTCCAGATCGATGAGCACAAGGTACTAAACGTGCTCCTGTTACAAGAAACATGTTTAAAATGCCTGTTATATTTGGATTAACAGGTTCTTGTGTTATGTAAACACTTTACTTTTGTCCATTTTATTTTCTGTTTGCCCAGTTTGACATCAACTGAAAATGCTGCAGGGTAGCTAGTCATTACTTGGTGTTGAAATTGAGATATTAAATTCTACATTAACACACTCTGCACTCTCGTCCCTGTCTGCCCAGGTATTTGTGAATGAAGTGAACACCCACAGAGAGCAGGTCTTGGCTCTGGAGAAGGCCGGCTCTCAGCTTCGCTTTGCCAGCCTGAAGCAGGATGTCGTACTCATCAAAAACCTGCTGCTCAGCGTCCAGGCTCGCTGGGACAAGTTGGTCCAGAGGTCACTGGATCGCGGCCGACACCTTGATGAGGCCCGTAAACGTGCCAAACAGGTACTGATAGTCATACTAACACTTGATTAAAAACTGCTGATGTTGTCCCATAAATCCAGATTATGAACGTAGCATTTCATTTTTCAGGACAGGGAATGTTTTTTCATAAAGTAGGTATGTGTGTTGTAAAATATTAAACTGAAATTTTGTGAAACTCTTTTTCTTCAGTTCCACGAGGCCTGGAGGAAGCTGACAGACTGGCTAGAAGAAGCCGAGAAAAGACTGGACTCAGAGCTGGAGATCTCCAACGAACCAGACAAGATCAAAGTCCAACTGGCCAAACACAAGGTACGTTATGCTCACTTCTTCAAGGCAAATGTGTAGAAAAGTCCATCAGGTCAATATTTTAATGTTCTCATATACAAATCTTTTTCCTTCTCTACATGTACAGGAGTTCCAGAAAGCACTGGGGTCGAAGCAGCCGGTTTACGACACAACAGTAAGATCTGGAAAGGCCATGAGGGACAAGGCTCAGCTGCCCGCAGACACCCAGAAACTGGACCACCTGGTAGGAGAGGTCCGCGACAAGTGGGACACTGTCTGTGGCAAGAGTGTAGAGAGGTAAAGAGGATGATCGATTGTCAGTGGAACTGACTTTTCCAGCTGTTCATTACAGATGTGACATGTGGAAGATGATCACTGACAGCTGTGTGTCTTCTCCTCTCCAGACAACACAAGCTAGAGGAGGCTCTGCTGTTCTCAGGACAGTTTGCAGAGGCTCTCCAGGCCCTGGTGGACTGGTTGTACCGGGTAGAGCCCCAGCTGGCTGAAGACCAGCCCGTCCATGGTGACCTGGATCTGGTGTCCAACCTCATGGACTCACATAAGGTGTGTACACTAAACAGAACTGTGTGAGAAGACGATTAATACCTTTTCACCGCCCATAACTGCAGTGTACTTGTTTTATTTAATGTCTATTGTTTAATCCTGCAGGCTTTCCAAAAGGAGCTCGGTAAGAGAACCAGCAGCGTTCAGGCTCTGAAGCGCTCAGCTCGGGACCTGATGGATACTGGCCGCGATGACACAGCGTGGGTCAAAGTTCAGCTTCAGGAGCTCAGCAACCGCTGGGATACAGTGTGCGCCTTGTCGGTCACAAAGCAAACTCGCCTCCAACTGGCTCTCAAACAGGTCAGACAAAAAGCTGAACTGACGTTGTAAAGTTTAATATTTCCTTAAACATCAAACTTTGTCAACAAATGATGCACAGGGCTTTAATAAAGACCTATCCTGTTCTTCTTTCTATCATCAGGCGGAGGAGTTTCGTACGGCAGTGCAGGTGCTTCTGGAGTGGCTCTCCGAGGCAGAGCAGACGCTTCGTTTCCGCGGTGTCCTTCCCGAAGAGGCAGAAACTCTGCAGGCTCTGCTGCACACACATCGTGACTTCATGGGCACCGTGGAGGAGAAGAGAGCAGATGTCAACAAGGCTGCTGGCATGGGAGAGGGCATCCTGACTGTTTGTCACCCAGACTCCATCACCACCATCAAACACTGGATCACCATCATCAGGGCACGCTTCGAGGAGGTGAGGAAGGGAGGGTGGCGGTGAGGCTGAGAATCAGTTAGATACTTCCTATATAATTGTTTAGCATCTTAGGTTAAATAGTGTTGATAATTTTATCTTTTATCATTTTAACTTTTGGGTTTTGGGTAGACCTAAATTTCTTAACTTTATTAAACCAAGAACATATGTTAATAAGGGAAGAAAACAAGAAAGAAGTGTCTTATATTAATCCACACCTTTTCTCTACAGGTGCTGACGTGGGCCAAACAGCACGAGCAGCGACTGGAGACAGCTCTGACCGAGGTGCTGAACAACGCCAACCTGCTGGAGGAGCTGTTGTCATGGCTACAGTGGTCTGAGACCACATTGATCCAGAGAGACCAAGAGCCGCTTCCTCAGGACATTCCTCAACTCAAAACACTCATCACAGAACACCAGGTGGGCTTCATTCACTAAACTAAACACCCAAACATATTTTGGGGTATTTTGATGCAAACCTGCCTGTGTTTGTTCTGTCCATTAACAGTTGTTGTCCATCACTGCTTACTCACTGCTGGTGTTTGTTGTTGTCAGATGTTTATGGAGGAAATGACGAGGAAACAGCCAGATGTCGATAAAGTGACGAAGACCTACAAGAGAAAACCAGCGGAGGCTCCCAGCAGCCTGGCTGAGAGGAGAGGAGCCCGTAAGTCACCTGTGTTTACCTTTCAGTGGACAAATATTATCCTTTCCACTCTTTTTTATGATGCATGAGTGCATGTGTTGGAAACAGATTTCTCAACAGTGACAGTATTTGTTAACTCTGTGTTTCCTCTTCAGGTAAACACCAGCAACAGCAGCAGCAGCAGGCTGCCATGCAGGTCCCTGGAGGAAACCCACGACTCAACCAGCTCTGTGCCAGGTGGCAGCAGGTTTGGCTGCTGGCTCTTGACCGCCAGCGCAAACTCAACGATGGTCTGGACAGACTGGAAGAGGTATCGTCCTTTTCAACTCAACCCGACATTATTCTGAAACTTCAGACTCACATGGTTTCTAACACTACACATTCTCCTCTGCTTTATTGATTTCCAGCTCAAAGAGTTTGCCAACTTTGACTTCGATGTGTGGAGGAAGAAGTACATGCGCTGGATGAACCACAAGAAGTCTCGTGTCATGGACTTCTTCAGACGCATCGACAAGGACCAAGACGGAAAGATCACTCGGCAGGAGTTTATCGACGGCATCCTGGCATCAAGTAGGTTATGGGTGACAAAATGTTTGGTCATGAAATTACCTGTTTTTAAATGTATTAATGTGTTAAATGATGCATGACTTCCCGTCGTTGCAGAGTTTCCCACCAGTAAGCTGGAGATGACAGCAGTGGCAGACATCTTTGACAGAGACGGAGACGGTTACATCGATTACTATGAATTTGTTGCTGCTCTGCACCCCAACAAGGACGCCTACAGACCCACAACTGACGCTGATAAGATTGAGGACGAGGTAGATATGGAGTTATGAAAATACGTATGGTCATAATAATAACATAACAATAAGAATTCACTGACATGTTGTTTGTTTGTTTGTGTGCAGGTGACTCGCCAGGTGGCTCAGTGTAAATGTGCCAAGAGGTTTCAAGTGGAGCAGATAGGCGAGAACAAATACCGGGTGAGTTCAGCTCCGTCTTTTGTTGAGTTTAACAAAGACATTATTTGTAGAAAACACTGTAATGTGTATTTAAGATATTGTTAAGAAAAAGAAAGTTAATGTTGATTGCATATTGTGGATGTCTACTTGTCAGAAGAACTGGGTCAAAGAGGATTTGCAAATGATTGTTACCTATTTCTTACACCAAGAGTCATCACATACAATAGTAATTTAGTGTAGTTTGCTGTGATTGACACTTAAGTCAACAGTACATCACCTAAACCTATGTTTTAAACACTACATTTCAAACCAAAGTCAAGAGTTTGACTATTTTGTGGCTAAAATTTAATTCCTGATCAATAATGTCCATAGATTTTGTTCTCTACTTTTAGTAAGTCAGTGTGAAGCAACATAAACCAAATACAAACTTTCCTTTACTTTGCAAATACTGTTTGACCCAGTTTTCATTAATGGACGGTTTATTATTAACTGGCTGTGTCTTCACTTGTCCAGCAGGCACCAATTAACTTCACTTCCATCTCACATCATGACCCTCATGATGTATTTATAAGTGTGTTAACTGTCTGTATCATAACATGTCATCACATGTCATGGAAGCATTGATGTAACATCTCACAGGCCTCCAGGATCGTCAGCTGAGCCTTCTTTTTCATCACCAAAAACATTAATATAACCATGTAAATGTGACTGCATAGAGGCACACTGTGCTGCTGGCTGTCAAAGAGGAAGACTTAATGAGTTTAAAGTACTTTAATTCAAACTAAACTGATAATATCAACATACTCAGGTAATGAATGACTCTGGAATGATGCTCACATTCAGTTATTTGTTCACGTTTTCGTCACCAGAAAGGATAAATAATGACAAAGACTGAAATTAATTAATGGTCTTGAAGTTAGAGAGTAAAATGTCATTATTTTTGCAAAAATATCTACGACCTGACAGTGTCTCTTGTTATAAAATCTGTCAAATAACAACTGCTGATGATGATGACTTGATAATATAGAGACTGAATTTAAGATACAACATGGCAGAAATGAAGCCTACAAAAATACTAACAAAATGTTACAAATCATCATAAGATACTACTGAAGTAGGTTTTAATTCGTCACTTTGCAGGATTATTAAAGTTGTTTAAAACCTTCAGGAGTTGCAGCGGTTATAAACATTCCTAACCCAGCAGTCTGTGTGTAAATATGCAGTATTTTACAACGGTCATAAACACAGTTCTGACAGCTTTCAGCAGCACTTACTGGATCACGCATCACTACCACTGCTACAGTATGTGTCCACGCCATCATTACTCACTGGGTAATGATATCTAGTGTCTGACTGCAGGACACTGGGGATACTAATAGTACACCAGTTTGTTTTTGTCTGTCTTGTGTTTGTCTTCTGGCTCATGTTTGTGTCTGGCTTCACTTTTCTTCTCTGTCTTCACCTCCATCTTACCATCATCGCTGCCATAACATCCACAGCCATCCGTGTCCACCGTGTCTTTTTTTTGCTTACACCACTAATTCTGCATAAAACAGAAACACACACTGGCATTTAACTGTTTTAGAACCAGCTTTTTTGAAGATCCTGTACACATTTAAATGGTTCCATTCATACCTTACAGACCTCAGTTATCAGTATATGTTGTTTCACTCTTGCTCTGTTTCTTTCTCCTTGTGTTCCCGTGCTCCGTGTCTTCTGGATTTATTGTAGTTCTTCCTCGGAAACCAGGTAAAGTGACTGTGGCTGCTGTGATCAGATGTGTGAAATCTGCTTCCTGATTGCCCCACCAATGGAGGGCCGTCCTCTCTGCTTTTGAACACTCAAAAAAAAAAAAAAAAGAAAGAACAAAAAGGAGTTTTATTGTTGCTGGAATTCAACGTTAAACAATTATTTAAAAAAAGACTCAAAAGAAGAAGCACTCCATTGTGGCTTTGCAACGTGTAAGCAGGTTTCACCCTCCAGTTATGTTCCTGCTGTGATTTGTTTGGTGTTGAGCGTGACAAATTGCACAATGTGAAGCAGGCGACAGTGACATGGCTGAAGTGGTAATTAGTGGTTAGGTGATATATAGTGTGCTTTTGGACTGAAGCTGGGAAGCGAATCAAGCTGCTTGGAGAGAAATCTAGAAAAATTCCTTCTGCGCTGGTATCGCTTTGGAGTTCTGCTTTGCTGCGCGGTTTGCACAATTTCTGAGAAGTTAAAGACTGAAAATAAAAAATAAATAAAAATACCAGTGATTCTTACTCGGGTGGCTGGGTTTCTCTTTAGTTCTTTCAGTGCATGGTTTTTCTGTCGTTGCATGGAGTAGAAAAGATCATCTATTCAAATTTGGTAGATGAGCTGCTCAGTGTGATAATATGAATGATTTAAAAATAATCAATCAATATATGAATTATTATTTTACTCTCTGACTTTATCTATTCCCTCACTCTCTTCTCTCTCCTCTCACCCCTTTTGTCCTAATTTTTCTCCTTCCTCCTCTTTTCTCTTCGTCTCCTCCTCCTTTATTTTGTCGTTCACCTCCTCAGTTCGGCGACTCTCAGCAGCTGCGTCTGGTGAGGATTCTGCGTAGCACTGTGATGGTGAGAGTCGGAGGTGGTTGGATGGCTCTGGACGAGTTCCTGGTTAAAAATGATCCATGCAGAGGTGAGTGACGTGTAATCCCATGCACACACACACACACACACACACGGTCATTTAAACACACAAGCACAGAACACACACACACAATCATACCTTCTTTCTCATCTGTCTGCCTTCTTTCACATGCATGTGCTAGAGCCCGACCGATAATGGATTTTTAATTTTTAAACTTTTAAAATGATAAACTTCACTAAAAATTAAATTGGTGGGGGCGCCGCATAGCTCAGTCGGTAGCGCGCACGACTCATCTGCCGAGGCTCTGCAGCGGACCCGGGTTCGACTCCCGGCCCGGGTCCCTCTGCTGCGTGTCACTCCCCGCCTCTTACCCTGTTTCCTGTCTAATCCTTCAGCTGTACTATCAAATAAAGCCAGGAAAGGCCAAAAAAATACTTAAAAAAAAAAAAAAATTAAATTTGTGTAACAAATGTTTATGTATAAAACTTTTTGAAAGGAAGAAAGAGCAAAAGTACATACAGAACAATAATAAATATTAGTACTAAGTACATGATGTGGGAAAAACTGTATTTTATATCTTATATTATTAAAATAACATGTCATCAAAGACTAAATCATTTGTGTGAATTTATCATTGATTCATCAGTTAATTTGATGGTTCATTGACATTTTTATACTGCAGTGAATCAAGTGATAATCACATCAGTTGGTTACTTGATTGGAAGAAAACTATTCTCCAACTATTTGGTAATTCATCAATTCATTTTTCAAGCAAAAATGTCTGTTCCAGCTTCTTAAATTTAATGATTTGCTGCTTTTCTTTATAATTTATGACAGTGAGTGAAGAGAAACTGAGAATAAAACTGAGATAAAAAAAAAAAATGTGGCCAATAAATATCAAGTCACAAGTGTAAGCTTAGTGTTAGGGTTAGTTTCAAGCTATTAAGAAAAGTGAAGAGCAAAAAATCTGCAACACTTTCAGGTGAGTTGCTGGTGTCTTGTCTGAAAAACTTATTTGATGTTGCCATGTCAGGATCAGTTTTAATTGTAATATATAAGTCAGATATAAATCAGACATTAGTATCTGCGGGCTCTGGCACAAACACAAAACATACTCTCACACAACTGTTTCTGAAAGTGAACACACCTCCTGCACCGAGCTCCTGACATTTACACCACTAAGCAGAAGTGAGTGACGGCACACAGATCAGAGCAGCACAGTGATGGAAAACACAAACCGAGGAGACTGACTCAAGTTTGTCGAGTTGTCTGTCAGCAGGTGATGCAGTGAAACGCTGCCTCTTCTCACTCGGGTCGGTGTTTTTTTGTTTCTCTCTCCATCTCTTGCTCCCAAAATCACTCTGTCCCCTCCGAGCCCGTCTTCTGTCAGTCCTCAACGAGTCCATCATCTTTATCTCGTCACACGTCTTATTTCTGTATATCCACGGCCGATTCTTTCACTCTTCTCGGCCTCTGTCCTGTTTTAATTTTTTTCATTCTTTCTCAAGTATAAAACAGTAGTATTGCATGGTGCATGGTCCTCAGTTCTCTCCCTCTTCCTCCCCCTCTCCTCCTCCCTCCCTCCCCCCCTTTTTCTCTTTCCTCAGTGCAACATCCAGGACTTAAGATTCTCCGCTCCGATTCCAGTAGCTCCATCTCATCTCGTATAGGTTGGACTTCTCCTCTATCTCCTAACTGCCTGTCTTTTCTCCGCCCCGTCTGTTTTTCCTCTCTCTCTCTCTGTCTCTCTCCTGGACTCTCTCCTCCAGATTTCTTCTTTTTTGTTCTTCTCTTTGTCATTATCTTCCATCTTTCCTTCTTCTTCTTCTTCTTCTTCTTCTTCTATGGTTTGTTGGTTTGGCCTTGTTGCTGTGCCTTGCTGACTGTGATCACCTGACTAATGTTATGTCTCCCCACTGTTCTGCTCTCTCCTGACCTCCCTCCCCCTTCGGCTGTCGCCACTCACGCAAGCTCCGATATCCTGACCTGTTTTTTAAAACACATTTCAGGGGTCGCTGAGACCCGTCTGGACCCCCATTGGTTGGCAGTGTGTGTGTTTTTATGGTCTGTTTAAGTGTGTTGGAGGACTGATTTTCAAGAGTGCCTGTGTGTGTGCACGAGTGTGTTTCCAAGAAGATCTTTCTGTGGGTGTGTGGGTGTGTGTGTGTGTGTGTGTGTGTGTGTGTGACTCTTCATTCCACCATGAGCATGCTGTTATTTCACATTGTCTCTTGTGTCTCTTAGTGACAGTCACTCCTGGCTATTTCTGCTGCCGAGGTATCTACACTTCTCTCTCTCTGCTTCTCTGTCACTCCATCTCTTTCACTCTCCATCCACCCGTCCGTCCATCCAGCTGTCAGTCTCCATCTTTAACCACAGCTGTCCTCTTTGTGTCTATATATACAGTATATATACGTGTGTGTTCTAACTGCGGTCAGGTTTGTGTGTTTAGGCATTGATGTCAGTCTTGTCTGTGTGCCACATGTTTGCGTCATGCTTTCCTCACTCACAACAAAGCAGGATTTGGCCAACCCCTGGTCTATATATGTTGCTTTATTATTTTTTTTTTTAGATATGGATTTTACAAGGTGAGCTAATAGTAGAAATGTGGGTGGAGAAGCTCAGCAGGAAAGAATACATAATGTATAAAACGTTCAACTCTTCCTGTCGTGTTTTCATGTTACAATGAACACTGCTTACAAATTTATCTTTTTTAAAGTTGTTTTTTTTTTTTTTAGTTTAAGCTCAAATGAAGAAGTTAACGTTCTTGTAACTGAAGTGTAAAGAGACAGTGAGTGTCTTACGACCTGGGCGTGGCCAGCCTGGGTTTCTAATATCGCTCGCTTCCAACGCAGCTCCTCTAAATGTGATGGCTGGTTGGTGGGAGACACAATTACAGGGTGCACCTGGCTGGCTGGCGTTGAAGGGGGACGTAATTGCAGGGTGCACCCGTTTAATTGACTGGCCTTGCTGTTGGGATGCTAGGGACGAGGGCCATGAGGCCAGGAGTTGCACTGCTGCTACGGCTAGCTGTAGCCTTCTTCTCTTGACTCTTTTTACACTATTTTCACTCCTGTCACTTTGTTTATCCTCCATGCTTCCTCTAAATCTGTAAATCTGTCTGTCCTAGCTCTCTTCTCTGGTTCTTTTGTGTATTTTTTTTGTTCCTTTTCAACCATTCTGTTATACTCTCTCTCTCTCTCTCTCTCTTTGTGGCTGGCTTCTCCAGGCTTGTTGTTGTCTGCTCGGGCTGCTGCACTACTTTTTGTCCGAGAATGCCGCTGAGTGTCTTTTGAAGAAGGGAGAAACCCTGAATCTCTGGGCTCTCTCCCGCTAAGCATAAACCAGGCATGACCCCCCACATGTATTTATACACGAACTGTGTATACGCAGCAGAGCTGAGATGCAACTTCGCAGCAAGAAGTGAAAATAAGTTCAACTGGGAGAGTTTGTTGAAAAACGAGAGAAGAGAGGCTGTGCTTTTGCTCCCACCACCCCTCAGATGTTGTAAAGCAAATACGCAATGAGAGTGTGAGCGTCCCTCAGTGAAATGACATTTTTCACATCTGGAGACATCTTGCCATTGCTTAAAGGAATGGTTCGACATTTTGGGAAATGTGCTTATTGAGAGCTGAGGTCATGCCTGAGCTTGCCTCTTTTCCACCAGCTTTTATCAGCATTCATGAAGAGTGAAAATGAAGCAAGACAAACTCCATCTACAGCAATTAATATCAGAAATTAAAACCTTTTTAGCGAGGTAGTCAATGACTACTGAAACTGACAATAGACTTTTTTCTTTTTTTTTTTCCAAGGAAACTGAGGTGCGACTGGCAGTCCAGACATTCAGAGTAAAAAATACAAATAAACTAAAATAACTGGTTGTTTAAATGACTGCAGCGCCGACAAAACTGCCACTTGGTAACAGTAGGGAGTGAAAAGTTGTCGGTTTCACTTTAAGGAGTAAAAACTACATCTGCAATAGAAATTTAGAGACACATTCCTCTTTTGTGTGGAGCCTTGACGAGCCTATAAAGTCAAGAGTCTGTGTGAAATGTTGTTGGTTGAAAGTTGCTAAACAACATACTGTTTGGTAAGTTTCTGTTCTGAGGCTGGAGTTTTTTACTCATTAGGGTCGTTACAAATGTCTTTGGGATTGAGATTGAGGTTTTCTTTCTTTCTTCGCTCTCTTGCCAGCCGGTTGTGTGCTGTCATATTTCTTGAGCAGTCGCTGTTGCTACTTGTGGTGCAAAAGCCAATAAGCTTATTTCCCAAAATGTTGAACTGTTCCTTTAAAGGTATGATAAGCACTTTGTCGGCAACTTTTTAAATTGGCAATGAGCAAGCTGATATGTGAAAGGAGAATAACTTGTGGAGCTGGTTGGAGAATTCACCTGCAGCGATGACGATGTCTCTCCTAAACGTTTCCACACGTGGACGACCTTCTGTCTTTCGTTGCGTATCGATGAATAGATGAATTTACTTTTGCACTCAGATCAAACACTCTCACTTACCTCTTCCCTTAAAAAAACAACTCAACCAAAGTGCACTTACGACTTCCTGAACCCATGAACCCCTTTACCCATAAACCCCGCCCCCCCAAACACCTGCCTCCCCTGCTCACGTGCACTCTCAAGCGAAACATGCACGGACTCTGATGTCTGCAGCCAAAGGAAGCACTGACTCTCCTCCTCACCCTGCTCGCTGCCTCTGCCGCCCCCTGATGGAGGAAAGCTGTGAGCCGACACAAACGCACCGGCTCATTTGTTTCTTGCTCTCTCTGTTTCTCTTCAGCTCGCGGTCGCACCAACCTGGAGTTGAGGGAAAAGTTCATCCTTCCTGAAGGAGCCTCTCAGGGTCTGGCCGCCTTCCGCTCCCGAGGTCGACGCTCCAAACCGGGCTCCCGCAACGCCTCGCCCACCCGCTCCTCCTCCTCGGCCTCCCACAGCGGCGCCTCGCTACCCTCCGCCCCCTCCGCCCCCGCCACACCGACGGCCTCCGCATCATCCAGGGTGAGAGCTGACTCCAGAGTGTTTTTAACACTCATTTAATTTAACTCATCGAAAATGGAGTTAGATGTCTTAAATCCTGTTATACCAGGTTTATTTTTAGGTTTCTTCGTGTCCATTCATCAATGATAGCTGATGGTGAGAGTCTATTAATCATGGCAGTTTAACAAAACGCAACCAACCTCCAACATATTCAGACAAGACAAAGGACAAGATAACGTTGGACTGGTTGGTCCTAATAAGACATGATGGGTGAGAGTTACAGCTTGTATCAGGAGGTGACGTTTCTTCTTCTGCTCATATTTTAAGTCTCAGAAGTATCATATCACTGAGCACACACACACAACCACACAAACCTGAATGAACTAATCTGTCACATTCACCATCTGTTGTGTGTTGGAGGCAGTGACGCTGTCAGGTCGACCTGCTCATTGTTATCACTGTTGTCATCCAACGTTAGTGATGTTTCTCATTTATCATCTGATTACTGTTATGAAGCATTGCTGTCAGTGTGTGTGAGAGAGAGACTGAATGCACATGAGTGACTCTTTGTGTGTGTGTTTGTGTGTTTTAATGGGTTTGTGTTGCACATGTTGTTGTCATCCTCCTGTTGTTTGCTGTCAAAAATCACCACATCCTTAACTGTGAAATTTTATTTTTTGTTCTTGTTTCTTTGTTTTGTCTTCCATCTTTTTGCCTTTTCCCCTCGTTCCTGTCATTCAAACCCCGCTAACCCGGCTTCAAAAATGTCCTCCCTGCTTTGTTGGTTTTAAAAAAAAAAAAAAAAAAAAAAAATGAAATCATGCTGCTGTTACACAAAAACACGCTGCGCTGCGCTGCCCCGCCATCCTCCTCATCCCTCCATAACTCCCTCCCTCCCTCCTACATTCGCTCTCTTCCGCTGCTTTGCTCTCCTCTTCCTCCACCCTTCCTTCCTTCCTTCCTTCCCTTCCTCCCTTCAGTCCACCCATACTCACTCGCGTGACTATGCCAAGCCCTGGCTGGCACACAGTAAAACTCCAACGCCAACCAAGTGCCACTGCTGCCCAGATCTCGGCCACGTCACTCCTGGGCACGAGGTAACACACTCACCCCACCCACCCACCTCCCTGTCCCACCCGACCCCCACCCCACTGAGCGCGCTGATGCACTAACGCACACTCCTGGGTGCTACACACACACACACACAGTCCTGCTGTCATGTGAAAACATTGAAACTTCAGTGGTTTTCATGTTTGAGTTAAAGATGACATCATCTCTCAGGGTCGTTTTCTGACCTCTGAGAAGAAACATGATGTGATCGAGCTACAAGCGGAAACATGACAGTTTGAAGATGTGAGGTTTAATTTCACAAGAAAGATAAAGATGTGTTGTATTAACACAAAGAGCTGGAGAGAAAGTTAAATCCGGCAAAATCTTTAAAGCAGTTTAATAAATCAGTTTTAAAAAATTTCACTTTCATTTTCTTTTGTTTTTTTTATATTCTATGAATCGTATCACCTCTTTAATGCAGAGTTGTAACAGTTGGTTAATGAATTGACTGATAATAAATTAATTGCCGAGCATTTTGATTTACCATTGTGTAATCAATTAAAATGGCTTTAATTGATATATTTATATTAGGACAATTAGAAAAGGTCAGTGAACAGAATTATCACTTCTCAATTAATATATTTTCTGAATGAACTGGATGTTTGGATGTTGATCAGCTTGCTCAATGATCAAAACAATCAAATAATCATTAGTTGAAGCCGTCTTAACTCTTCATTTGTAAAGTTGATTAACATACAACGAAAATCTCCCAGTCACACAGTTCTATTAATCATTTGTACAAACCTGTGTGTGTCTGCAGTTTTCATTTGTCGTGAGATCTTTCATTGTCGGTCTGTTTTCGTCCAGTGTTCATGTGTGTGTGATGTTTCTCTGTTCAAGTCCAGTTCAGACCAAAGATTTGTGACAAAACGAAACAGTTTCAACTCGTCTTGTCATGGATCTTTGTTCTGAGCAGGACATTAGCAGTAATATGATCCTGTAGTGTTTAAAATGTGAGTGTGTATCTGACGTGATGCTGATCAGTAATCAGCTCGGCTCCACAGTCGAGTTATCTTCTGCTGATGTCTCCTGTGTGCTCCTGCAGGGGGCGGCGTCGGGCTCCAAACTAAAGAGGCCGACGTTCCACTCGAGCCGAGGATCACTAACCGGAGAGAACGGAGGAACTAGCAAACCTTCACGAACTGGTGAGACGACAGACACTTTTCTAATTTGTGTATTTTATGTAGGATCATTTTAAACGATAATTGTCTGTTTTTGTAGGCATAGTGATGATTTGAGCAGAATACTTAAATCATCTACTCGCGAATCACAATTCTAACATGCTGATTTTCAGCAGGTATAAAATTAGCCACGTTCATCTTCGCAGGTTGACATGTTACGGACTAACATTTGCTAAAAAGAGCTGAGCACAAAGTGGAGCTGAGAATGAATCGAAATTGAAAACGATTTCAGTGGAGAATGTTTTTTCCTCCAGGGGAAAAAAAAAGTTGTTTTTTTCTACGTTTGAACCTGAGAGATTTTTTTGTCTTTTTATTTGTGAGAAACTGAATGTGGGGAAAAAAGTTTTGGCAAAAGAAGAAAAAATGTTTTTATAAGGTCAGATTGGGTTTCAAAAAAGTAATATGAGCCTTGAAAAAGGAAGAAGGAATGGACTTTCAGAGATTATCCTGGGAAAACCTTTTTTCACCAGATCTCAAGTCATAAACTCCCGAGAGAAACACTTTCGATTAGACCTCCAGAAAATAAATTTACAAATAATGTAGTTGATAGAGATAATGGTGTACTCGCTCATTCCGACTCTCCTCCCTCCTCCTCTCTCCTCCGTTCAGATCCAAAGCGAGGGGGATCCACCGTCAGCGGTCCGACCAGCCGAGCCGGCAGCCGGGCGGGCAGCAGAGCCAGCAGTCGGCGCGGCAGCGATGCCTCCGACGCATCAGAGCTGCAAGACGCTCGCTCCGTCTGCTCCGACGCCTCGGACACCCCGCGGCGGCCCGGCAGCGGGGCCAAACCCTCCAAGATCCCCACCATCTCCAAAAAGGCCCCCAGCCCAAAGACCACCGGGTCTGCGAAGAAATAACACCAGCCACAGACGGTGGGCCGCTATCGACGGCCATTTTGTGTGTACCAGCTCTTCATTCTGAGGGAGAATTTGTGCACTATGACTGACATTTTCCAGGGGAAAGGATGAGGATGAGTGAATCTCCCTCTCACTCTTTCCCCAGACTGAAGACATGCACAGGACGAGCAGAGTTCTGGTCTGGCAGTCCAGGCCAGAGTCCGTGGGGTCCAAACCGACTTTTGCCCTTTAAGAAGCGACCCACATTTTGCCTTCCAGTCTTCTGCTTCGTCTTCAACAGTTCCCACCAGCGCGGAACCCAAACCCCACCGGACTTGACGTGATGCTGCCTTACTTTGTGTTACACTCTTCAGACAGAGCGACAGAAAGTCTTTAAACTGCTTTATACCACACCGACACACAGACACACACACTTTAACAAGAGGCGGGGGAAGGGGTGCGACACACCAACACCACCACCGCAGCTACACAAACAAACAAAAAAGCTCACATGACATTCAGGACAAAAGAGAAAGAATTGTGGGTTATTATTTTGGCCTGCGGGCCAGATGCCTCAGCGATGAGTTTAAAAAGAAATATGCAACGACTGCCATGTCGCTTCCTCCTGACTGGTCGGCGGGAAAAAGTTAAAAAAAAAACAAAAACGTCACCTCAGCAGATCTGTGTGTGTGGAGAGCCAGGGAGGCAGGAAACGCTGTCCGACACACACACACCGGCTTAACCTCAGACTCGGAGGATCGGTGGTGGTGACGGTGGCGGTGGTGGTGCTGCTGCAGCTGAGGGCAAACTCTCACACACTCACACACCGCAGAGCAGACTCCTCCCGACCGCTGGAACGCTCAGATCGGCCCCGTGTGTGCATTTCAGCAAAGGGCGGTGTGGTTTTGTCACATGCCGGCGTAACAATCCGACACACAGAAATCACAAACTGGCAATAGAGAGGACTATTTTTACGGTGACACACTCAACTAACAGCACATTACTGACAATATACGACATGCGTAACCTAACCCGATGTTAATGACCGTGTTCGCCGAGTTCGACAACCAGCATGCACTAATTGTCTCTTCCTCTGCAGTTCCACCTTAATGTCTACACTGTGTTGCCCTAAGCAACCCAGCAACTCTCTCTCTCTCACACACACACACACACACAAGACGTGGTGTGTATCATGTGTGTCTTTGTTACAGGAAACAATAAAAGGTCATCAACTTGAGTCACTGTATGCAAAAAATGTTTAATTTGCGAATGTCATTTTGTTTTCTCTTCTCGTTGTGTTCTGGTTAATTTATAATCCAGTTGTACTTTTGTTATCTAGCTTGAAAGAAGAATCTATTTATTTTTCAGTTTCATGTCATATCACACGTCGCGGAGAGTGATTTTAGTATTATGGTTAAAGAAAATTGTGATTTTTGTACCAAGGAAATGTCCGCTCCGCTCTTCGACACCATGTGTGTGTGTAAAGTGTGTTTCTACTTCATTGTAACATTATTCACTAGGTCGCTGATTCTAGTGGCAGCCTTGTTTGTTCATTTTTTTCTCTTTTGCTAATGACTACAATTCCCAGACCATGACCAAAGGGGTTTGCCCTTCATGTGTAGAGAGAACTACAAATATGAATGACAGGAGACCTGGGCAGAGCGGACCAATGAGAGCGGGCTTCCTCCCTCATGTCCCTCCCCCAGCGTCTCTTCTTCTAGGCTTTTTTTCAAATGTCCTGTCGCTGACGGGGCGAGTTGTCTCTGTGTTTATCTCCGTGTAAGAGATGAAGTTTATGAAAAACTAAGAAAGAAGACATCTTAAGGTGATTTTTATTTATTTATTGTCTCTCTGAGGGAGTCTGGACTCGGGGCGCGGGAGACGAGTCCGCCACCTTTTGATGCTGTGCTACTCTCAGTGTGATGATGAGAACATGGAGGGGCGTTACTAGGAGTCAATTGTGTAAAAGTAAAACAAAAAACTAAAATTATAAACAATTTTTGTTCTGTTTTTGTATTAAAAATATGCTTGCAGTAAAAACTGAATCTTGTCTTTGATTCTTTACAGAAAGTCTGAACGTGTGTGTGTGTGTTAACATGTTTCTTGATCTTCTTTGAAAATAAATGAAATCTTTTTTTTTTTTTTTTTTTTTTAGTTTGTACAGTTTGTATTATACAAAATCAACAAATTTGTAAACTTGGAAAATGTAAGAAAATGTCAGAGTAAAACTAAAATGGACAACTTTTCATTTTCCCCTCCGCTCGTCTCAACGGTCCGAACCAAAAAAACAAACACAAGAATCCCATTTTTACTTTAAAAAAACCTGATGTCAGCGGTATGAAAATGCAGATTTAAACACCAGTTAAGTTAATAAGTGGGCAGGATTAGTTATGACTGTTGAAGTCCCAGCAGTCAGAGGAGACGTGTATTAATGAGGGAACAGATTTTGACACGACACCGGTGCGCTCCATCGAGTGAACGGCCCTCAGCTGACTCTAGTTTGATCTCGGTTTCTTTGTTTCCTCCGACATTATTCCAGTTGTTCCATCGTTACCTGTTTTGGTTACACAGATACAGCAGGTTGTGCTTCTGTGTGCCATAATCTGTCTTTTTTTTTCTTCAAATCAAATCCAGCCCAGTGAGGTGTAAATCGAACCAATCCGTACGTGGAAGATGAAAATTTCTTCTTTTTTAGTTTATTTTCCTGAGCGTCCTTTTCTTCTTTCCCTTGTTCAGATATTGCATGTTTCATCAGACACGTTTTAAGTCTCAGATTCGATTACAGTTATAAACATGCAGTGACAAACGTAACCTACTTTTGTCAACATGTGCACACGTTTAACATTCCTGTATGGATCTGAACAGATGTCATTTTGTTTCTCTTGTTTCTCGCCGAGCCTGACAGCAGCCCACAGACTCAGCAGCAGTGAACCGGACATTTCTTGGTAATTATCCTGTAAAAAGATAAAGACACGCCTGCCTGGCTCTTCACTGCTGTGGACAGAGAGGAGGAGGAGGAGGAGGAGGAGGAGGAGGAGGAGGAGGAGGAAAGTTGCCCTCCTCTCTGTCAGGACTCATCATGTTATTTATCTCAGTCTCAGTTTATGTGTCCGTGTGAGACAGAGGGAGAAATTGAAAATAACTTTGTTCTGTTTATTTGGTGGTTCCACCGGAGATGATGAGGTCTGAGTTCACCCTCTGCAGCTGTGTGTACGCGCGCGCGCGCACACTCACACACACACACACACACACACACACACACACACACACACACACACACACACACACTCTTATTTTCTGTCCACTCTCCATCCATCTCCGCCCGTCCTCCCTGCAGTCCATCTGTCATCCCGGCCTTCTCTCTCTGATGACAGTCCTCGCTCTGTTCCACCACTTCTGTCTCTCAGGAATGTCATTTTTCATTTCTGGTGGGTTTATTTGGTTTATGGGCACTCAGCTCCTCGTCTTTCTTTTTCTTCTGCGCCACTCCATCTCCTCGGCTCTCTGCCTCTGTAGCGCCTCCTCCTCTTCCTCCCGTCACTACTCTCACCATTATCTCTCCAGACAAAACCTCCCAGCGTCGCAGATGTGCAGAGGAAAGAAAAACAGAATTGGGCAGAGCGTTAATTCCTGGCATTTGGGACTCGCCCTTTCGGCCAGGACAAAATGAACCGCGGTCAGTTTGGTTTGGTCAGTGTTATTCATGCCTTTCAAAGTGACCACAAGTACCAGGCCGCTTTGAAGAAAAGAGTACACAAACACGGGCTGGCACAGGGCTGAGCCTCACTACTATATTTGAGTCATTTCTTCCCTCCAAAGCCTTTTGGTTCAAACGCACACATGCAGCCAGTGTGTTTGCATTAAGCTGCTGCAAGGCCACTCGGTAAACTAATGAATGGCTGGATGGGAAAATGTGTAACGCAGAGTAACGCTGAACTGCCACTTCAGAGCAGAAGTGTTTAAAATGTTGTTTTTTCCTGTTTACTTGATGGCAGATGTTCATTTTACAAACCTCCACTGTGATCTTAAAGATTTTTGGGCTTTACAAGAATTTAAAAAACCTTTGGGAGAGACAAATGTGCTCAGTTATGAAACCCTGAAACTGACAAAAGGTAGTAAAACAAACTCTGAGTTAAATAGATTTTTCTCTCCTAAAAAAAAACCCAGTGGGGAAAAATATCTCAGGAGATGATTGTTTGTTTGTTAATGTGTAAGAGCGAGCGAAAAGACAAAACCTTCTTCTTCCTTCAGTTTTACATGAATTATTTTTTCTTTCTTTTGAAAAAAACTTTTTTTTCTCTCAGTTTTTCCCTACAAAACATTTGTCTCTCATGGACAAAAAGCCCCGTTCTCCTGAAAAACACATTACTTTATTACGGAAGAAAAGAACAGCCATGGATTTATCTTCTTCTGTTATCTCGATATAACACAAACTGTTTTCTCATGATAACTTATCTCGTTATTTCAATGTAACAAAGATTGTGTTCTCGTGATAACTTCTTTTATTTCGTTATCTCGATATAACAAAGATTATTTTCTTGTGGAGAAAGTTGTTGTCAGGGTAACTCGTTTTTTACAATGGAAAAACTTATCAGGAGAAAAAAAAAGGGGGGAGAAAAAAGGGATTTTTTTTTTTTTAAACTGAAAAAAAAAAATCAGTTTAAAAAAAGAAAAAAACTTTTCAGTAAAAAAATTTTTGTGCCGGTGGATAAAAGTTTTTTTCATGTCAAACTGAGCGAAAAAATTAGATTTTTCAGGAAACTTTTGCTGTCCATTTGTTAAACTGAGAGAAACAAGAGGGCAGAATTTATTTTCCATGTGTGAAACTGATCAACAAAACAGTTTCCTCTGAATTTTATCTTTACTGAAAACAGTGTCTGCCTGGAAAACACATGGACAAATACATTTCCCCAGAAGAAACACATTTTTTTTCCTTCTACTGATTTTTTTTTCTGCTCAGTTTCACACATTGGATACATTTTCAGGAAAATATATCCTCACTTTCCACAAGAAGTTACAGCGACATTGTTACGGTTGGGATCATTTAAGTTCACAACTCAACAAAACATATAACACGTTATCTTTCAGGTGTCAGATGGTCTTTTGTCACTTCTGGGTCTCCGTACTCAGAGACATCACATCCACCCCTGACTTTAAACCCTTTACACTCGCTGTGAGTAGAGCTGCTATTAAACAGGGCATCAGGCCACTTGAAGTCCTTCCCGCCAAGCCGCCTGAGACTCGACGCTGAGTAGCTATGAAAGGAAGCAGTCATGAGAGGATGAAAGATAGATGGGTGGAGGTAAGGAGGGGAGAGAGATGAGGTCTCCCAGAGAGACCGCTGGGAGGGGTGACGACGAGATGTAAGCAGCGGAGACGAGTTTGAAGTCTTGAAAGAGGTCGAGAGGCGGAGGCTGGGAGGGAAACTCCCTCCTGGTCCTGAACAACTGTTACACTCTGAGCTTTCATACACAGGACTCACTCTCACTGCTGCACATGATCCCACTGAGAGTGTGGACGAGAGCTGCCACGGATCTGAAGAAGAAGAAGAAGAAGAAGAAGAAGAAGAGACCTCTCACCCCTCTGAAGGATTACAACTGGGAAACAATTTCCTGCTGTTATCGTTTTCATAAGTTGGATTAACAGAGACATCTGGAGCCTCAGAGACGTGTGTGGGTGGGGAGCGTCCGTGAATGGATGAGTAAGAACTGAAGGACGACTGGATAAAAGTTTCCAGCAGACGATCCTCGGGAGATATCGGCCTGAATCACTGCAGGTGTGAACTTGATTTCCCCGTGAGGCCGGGGAGGCGTGTGATGACACAGCGCTCAGACTTCCCTGCAATCTCTGCGGCACCTGCTCATCAGCGAAACTGCTTTCCATCCTCAGAGTTTATGACTTCAAAGCGCGGGCCGATCTTCCATAGAGGCATTGTTTGTCTATATTCAAAACACATTGTAGGCTTGTAATTATGCCCTCACTCTCATTATCTCTGTTTCTGCTGCTGCACGACTAAGAGGTGAGGGAGAAGTGGATCAGAGGGTGAGGAGGGAGGGGTTTTTTTTTTTTTTCTTCTCTCTCTTCTTGGAGATTAGAGAAGGTAGAAGAGGGAGACAGAGGAAGGCAAAGGGGGAGGGAGAGATAAACAGAGGCAGTTTAAGGCGGTAAACAAAGCTCTCCTCTAAACACATCAGGCAGAAATCTGCGCTGCGTTTGTCTGCGGCGACGCTGAAACAGGAGGACGAGAAGAAAACGGTGTCGGTCTGGAAACACTGGAGCGAAGATAAACTCAAGTGTGGGCTGATTATTACTGGGAATAAAAGTTTTGGTTTGTCAGACATGGACTCAGACGTCTCCCACAGCTTCTCCTGTCTCTGCAGCAAGATGACGAGCAGATCCTCCTCCAGACGCCACCGGCCTCTGCTGCACCCCAGGACCCTGCTCCTCCTGCCCCTGCTGCTCCTGCTCTTCCTCTCCCTGTGGAGCCAGCAGGCCGAGGCCGTCGTCCACTCCAGCTTCAGGAGGCTCAGCGGCCGCGAGAAGAAGGAGATGCAGAAGGAGATCCTGTCCATCCTGGGCCTGCCGGGGAGACCCAGGCCCCACCCGCCGCTACGGCCGCCCTCCTCCGCGCCGCTCTTCATGCTGGACCTCTACCACGCCATGTCGGCTGACGGGGAGGACGAAGGCAATGAGATAATTGTGAACGGACCTGGCATGGGGAAGTTCGGAGGGGCGGAGAGGCTGGTTCAGGTCAACCACGCGGCTCCTCCGACGCTCAGCACGCACACGCCGCCGCTCGGGACGGTGGTCAGCGAGGCCGACACGGTGATGAGCTTCGTCAACCTGGGTGAGTGAACAACAGCGTGGAGAGGTGACGGCAGACAGGAAGTGACGCAGCTTACAGTTCATGAGCAGTTTGACAAAAATTCTCCGGAAGTCATGAAGTGGATCAACTCGTGTCGTGTTCACATGAATCCATCTTGTCAGACTTTATATTTCCCGCCAAATTTCAGCATCAAATGACGTCAGAACGGCCGCTCGTGTAACAAAATGTAATTCACCGAAATTAAGTAACACTGATTGTTGCAAGTCTTCTTTTTCGGCACATTTTTGGGGACAAAATCAGCCATTTGAAAACGTGCTGCGTTAGCAAAGCTGAGCATTAAGACTGGAGGAGACAGCTAGCCCAGCCAAACGTCACAACATCCACCTCTCAGCGCCTCGTTAGCTCTCTGATCAACAAATTATCTCGTTTATTTAATCTGTCTAAATGATTTTTCAGGGAGGTTTGTGCCCGACTGTTCCTCGGTCGGGTGCAGTGACTTCATGGAGACATTTTCCATCACACAGCCCCACGTCAAACAAACAAAAAAGTCTTTTTACGTTTGTGTTTTTGTTTAATGTTTTCATTATAGTTCTTCATCTGTGCTCAGAGGCACATATCTTATTTTGAAGGACCAGGCCACCTCTTTCCTCTTGTTGCTAGTCTTTGTGCTAAGCTAAGCTAACAGGCTGCAGACTTTAGCTTTAAATTGAACAGACATGAGAGTTAATGACTGAGGCGTATTCCTCAAAATATCAAACTATTCCATCATTACTTCTGTGTTATATGACAGGAAACACTGTAGCAGAGTTAGCTGAGAGGCTAGCTGTCATCAGCAGACTCTTTCCCTCATGTCGTCAGGCAGTCCAAGAATAATAATCATCATCCTTTAACCGTAAACAGAGAACATTTTCTATCATCAGTTTCGAATGACAGAGCAGTTTTTGACTTTGTGGTTTAGATGAAATTACACCGTGTGTGAACTTGATGACACTGTCAGTGACGTGTCGCCGCTACCGTTTTAGTTCCTCAAACATTCGCCCCGACAGAGAGGATTAAAACCAATGTCAGGACGGCTGAACTTTATTGGTAGGTTTCCATTTCAGACCGGCATTCCTAAATCCACCAGCCTCGCTCCACCGCTGCTGCAGCCACACTGAGCCGAAACGCTCCCGACGCCGGGAAAGATCTCAGGAACGAGGATCGATACGGAACAGTTCAGATCGTCTCTGAGAACGTTTTTTTTTTTTTAATTTTGTTCAGCAGCCAAATGAAAAAATGAGCTGCCTGGAAAACAACACGACGGCCTCAAACATCTTAAAATAATAATCATCAGGAGGGAAAACACGGATTCTCTAAATCTGATTGAAGTTTCCATGTTTGGTGAATTTTAGTCTCATGTTCCATTGGTGACTAGATAATTACTACAACATGCAGGCAGGGTTAGTTAGTTGTTAAGGAAAACCATGCAACGCTGTTTTGCTGAGAAACTCCAGAAATATTTTGTGGACTACGAAACTTCACCCGACTTTCCATCGACAGGGTAAATTTTAGTTGAACTGTTCCTTTAAATGCCAAAAAGCAGCTCCTATAATGTGAAGATGTTTCAGTTTTTTTGTAGAGGATGAACATCAACTTTAATATCTTTGGAAAGTTTTGGTTCAGGAAAGTTTTTTTCAGTTTGTAGTCTCTGGGAACTTTAATGATGAAGGATGGATGAATGTTTTGGGAGGTTATTTTATCGTCTTCGTCCATTTGTCGGTTTGTCAGAACAGATTTGCTCTTAAACTTGGATGGCTGATGAGTCTCCATGACAAAATACAACTCATTAACTCTTATAAAGACACAGAACCAGGATTTTCCTCTAACTTCTTGCCGCTCTCTCCTGTTATTTCAGCTCTAGTTGATAATAAGTATAATCGCTTATAAGGAATAACGTTGAACTTTTACCACCCAGATCTTGTGCGACTGTTCGTGCGTCTCTCCAAAAACCACACAGCAGCCTGACTGATGCCTATCTGTCAAATCATAAAATTTAAACATCCTCTTCCGAATGGCTTCCTTCCTCCAGCTCGTCTGGAATGAGACGGTGATCTGCGCCCAGTTTATCGTGGGAACCATCACCTCCTCGCTCTGCTCGGGGTCTTTAATGAACTCGCATCAAATGAAAGGTTTCCTTTTTCGGAATTCGGCCTCTGTTTTGGAGACGAGAAACGCACCCTCAAATTTATCAGTCAACACGGCAAAAACACAGCAATTCCACCCCCAAAACCAGCCACCATTTTATAAACAAAGGTGACTCACGCGTTTAATAGTGACCAACAGCGCGCGTCAGGGTTTCTGCTGAAGCGGTGCAGCTTTTATTTTGTGATGAAACCCTTCAAACACGGTTAAATCTACACAGAACAGTAGCTGAACGCAGCAGCAGACGGTAATAACTTCAGGCTGCTTGTGTATTTATGTGACACACAGAATTAAAAGTCGTTCAGCATCGCGTAGGTTTCTCTCTCACACACACACACACACACACACACACACACACACACACACACGCGATCTCAGCAGCTTCTTTTCCACCTGATCTGCAGCAGAGACGATTTATTTTAGCTTCTACTTCTACCACTAATCTAATCACTGTGTGTGTGTGTGTAGTTCATGTAAGTTGAATCAAACAGGCATGGGCGTGTGTGTTCCTACGCATGTGTAATGGGAAGACACAGCTGGTTAGAATTAAAGGCCCCACTGACACACACTGAAAGAAAGAGAAAAAAATAAAAAAGCTAACGGTCCGAAGCGAGATGAAAATACTGCTGTGGAGGGAGTGACTCTAAAAATACCAGGCAGGGCTACAATTAGTGGTGTGTGTGCTGAGCAGCTGCTGCGGTTCAGGGCACTAAGTGTCTCTAATTACTGCTGTGTGTGTGTGTGTGTGTGTGTGTGCTGATATGAGCACGCCCAACCCATCAGGGGTGTCCTGTCCTTAGTATCTCTATTATGTGTGTGTGTGTGTGTGTGTGTGTGTGTGTGTGTGTGTGTGCCAAACCCCAGTGAGCGTGTGTCCCTGTGGGGTTTCACAAGGACACACACACACACACACACACACACACACACACACACACCTTCTCATTAACATGTTGTTCTTCACGGATCGTTTCAGTCTGTTCTGTCGCTGAGTCTGATCAGAGTTTGTCAGCGTGAAGGAACGTCAGACGTTCTTTACTCCAGCAGAAGTTCAGACACTTGTGTATTAAAACGACTAAAGTGCCGATTCAACTTCTCTCTCAGGTCAAAGTAATAAAGTACAGGCTCAAAGTATCAAGTATCAAGTATCTCCCTCTAACTGAACCTCACGTCATATGAAAGGTAGAATCAGTAGGATTTGTCCCAGATGTTCCTGAACACACCACAGAGATATATTACTGCTGAGTCTCATTCCCAGGACGTCAAATTGCCACATTTTGAGTTGGTAAAACGTCCGGAGCAGCAACAAAGTGAGAAAAAAAAGAAAATCCAGTCAGTGCAGATATGAGACACTAACACACCTGACAGGTAGGGAAGGCAGCGTGTGTGACGAGAGATCAAAATAACTGATAATTCTCCTTTACGGCGTTAAAAATGAACAAGCTTGTTTTGAAAATAAAAGTACAGATGTTTGTGTTCAAATGTAGGTAGTTACTCAAGTAAAGCACATATTCTGAAAAATCTACTCAAGTACAGTAATAAAGTATTTTGTACGATATAATAAAACTGTTTCATAAATAGTTAAAAGTTCCTTGTAGTAAAGCTTTTAATTTACTTGGACTTTACTTAAAGGGACGCTTTGACTTTCTGAGAGTGAGATAATATTCGACATGTCTGCAGGACAGCAGACTGTTAGCGTAGCTTAGCACAATGACTGTAAACAGGGGGAAACACTAGCCTGGCATCCATCAGTCAGTCAGCCGAGGCCTCCTGTGGTTCTGTCTGTGTGTCTCTGCAGTGGAGCAGGAGCGCGACCTCCTGCAGCCTCGTCCGTACTGGAAGGAGTTTCGTTTCGACCTGACGCCTCTCCCTCAGGGTGAGACGGTGACAGCCGCCGAGTTTCGGATCTATAAGACCCTGACGATGGGCCAGAGGGCCAACAGGACCCTGCACATCTCCGTCTATGAGATCCAACGAGATAACAGACACAGGTGACTTATTCTTTCTTTTTATCTGCTGTTTTTTTTTTTCTCTTTGGCATCTTCTCAACCAATGTAAGATCACTTTTTAGTAACAGCTATTGTGTTGATTCAAAGGTAGCAGTGAAAAGTGAAGTATGTTTATGTGTTGGTCCCCTCAGAGAGCCCGAGCTGGTGCTGCTCGACATGCAGTCGGTGCCCGCAGGTCAGGAGGGCTGGCTGGCCTTCGACGTCACCACAGCCTCCAACCACTGGCTCCTCCACCCCCGCAGCAACCTGGGCATCCGACTGTACGTGGAGACGGAGGAGGGTGGGTGCAGCGCCAGGCTAGACGACGCCACACAACCGGCACGTTCCTCTTTTAATAATGTCTGATCAAATCTCCTGTCTCCCTCCCTCAGACCGCTCCCTGTCTGCAGGCTGGATCGGGCTGGTGGGCCGGCGGGGGCCTCGCTCCAAGCAGCCCTTCATGGTGACCTTCTTCAGGGAGAGCCAGGTCCCCTGTCGGCCGCCGCGAGCCGTCAAGCCTCATCCCCGCAGGAAGAAACCCAAATACGACCTCCCAGTCCCCAGCATCCACAGTGAGCTCCCACACCGCTCAGTTTAATGATTTAAAGTCACTGCAGCTATAAATAAGTAACTTTGAATTAAAGGAACCGATCCTCACTGAAACAGGATGTACGGATAAAACATTAAAATATCTCAATTGTGCTCTGAGAAGTTTATCAGTTTCATATTCTTGAACCTTTTCTGATTCTAACAAATGTTTGAACGTGTTCAGATCGGAGTCCAGCCAACAACGGAGGTCAGCCCTGCAAGAAACATGAGCTCTACGTCAGCTTCAGCGACCTGGGCTGGAAGGTCAGCTCACTATTTAACTTCATCAGACACATCTTTTATTTCTGCTGATCCATTTTCTCATCTAAATGTTTTGTTCTCTCCTCTGTGTTCGACTTGAGAACTGGTGGGAAAAAAACATCTTTCTCTGTTCCTTTTTTTACCATCTGTGGAAAAAAGTTCCACAGATTTTTTTTCATGTTAAAAAAAAAGAAAAAAAAGAAAAACAATGTTTGGCAGCAGATTTTATTGTGTGTGTGAGAAACAGAAGGTTTTGGAAGAAGAAACTTTTTTTTTTCTAGACGACTGATTTTTTTGTGTGTGTTTGTGTTTTAATCCTCATTTTGACCACAAGAGGCTGAAGTGCACCACGATCCTGCTCCAAATAAAACTTAAAGCCTGAATCGTTTCTTCCAGGGGAGTTTTTATTCGAGGAAAGTGTTATAATTGGTGCGTCAGCGACAGAAAACTGCATTTTATCAGCATTTGATATACAAGACTTTTTACATTACTTCATAGTTTATGTTCTCATGGTCACTACCAGATTTTCTCAGGGACAGAAATGTTGTTTTTCACTCCATTTAAGTTCTTCACATGATTTTTTCCCCCCACAATTTCTCAGACGGGGAAAAAATGAAGGAACTTTATCAAGGAAGATTATCCTGGTAAAACTTGGCATAAGTTCAGCAGTTCCAACACCTCATTAAGACAAGGACATGAGAGTAATGTTTCATTACCTGCACAATCATTATACACAACAGATGTGTCTTGTGTTTAACGTGCACAGAGATATTAAACCTCCCCTGGAAGATAACACGAAGGTGTTTGGTCCTCTGACAACATGAAGGTAGTCGTGCTCTTCACTCTGTGGTCCTAACGGGGTTTTTAAAAAAAAACACACAATTAGAAAAATGACCCTTATTAAAAGTGTTTTTCCTTCTGCCAAAAGTTTGTTTTACTCACTCAGTTTCAAACATGGAAAATCAACTTTTCACCAAAAATATTTTACAAATGTTTTGGGGAAAAAACAAAAACAAAACTTTTCTTTCATTTTCCTGGCAAGATTCCGGTGAAACCGAAGGAAGAAAAGTTGTTTTTTTTGTCAAGAGATAAAAATGTTTCCTGAGAACAAAAAAAGTGTTTTCAGGAGAAAAATATGTTTTTATGATGTGTGAAACAAAGTTGAGAAAAGAATTCTCCTGAGATTTTTCTTTTCACTTGCTTACACATGAAGAAAATGTCCTGCCATCGTTTCCCTGCTCGGTTTCACACATTCAATATTTTTTCTCCTGGAAAAAAATATTGCAGACAGAAAAAATTAAGGAGGAGACGATTGTTTTTATTTTTTTCTTCCCTACCGGGTCTCATGTCAGAAACACAGGAGAGAAATTAGATCAGACAGAAAACGGATGACCAGAATAAAATCCCCTCAGGTCTTCTGTACCCTCATTACTCATACTCAGGAGTATTTTTTAATAAAAAGGAAATCATGGTTGATTATTTCCCTTCTGTATCTTTAGTGGAGGACTTTGTAATTATCAAAAATGATTCATCATCAGATGGATAAAGATAGCAGCCAGCTTCTTGCTGTGGATCATTAACTGTGGTTCTGTGGTTCTGGTCAGGACTGGGTTTTAGCCCCGCCTGGATATTCAGCCTACTACTGTGACGGAGAGTGTTTTTATCCTCTGGGCTCCTGCATGAACGCCACAAACCACGCCCTCATCCAGCAAGTGGTCGGTACTCTGATTACAACCCAACTCACACTGTCGCTTCACCCTGATATTCACTCATCCCAACATGGAGATTTAATTTGACGTTTTAAGTACATTGTGCTGATTATAACTGACTTGTAAACATGAACTGTGCGTCGCTCTGCTGTGGCAGGTCCACCTCCTGAAGCCGGACGAGGTTCCGAAGGCGTGCTGCGCGCCCACCAAGCTCAGCCCCATCTCAGTCCTCTTCTACGACGACAACAACAACGTCATCCTCAAGAAACACCGGAACATGGTGGTGAAGACCTGCGGGTGTCTATGAGAGTCAGAACGTTCCACTGAAGAGTCCAAAACACACAAATACACAGAGGGCTTTTTTTTTTTTTTTTTTTGGCTTGTTTTTCAAACATGAACTCTGCAGAAACTTGGATTATAAAGGCATTATTTAACAGGTATCTGTCTGATGTGTTCAAGTGCTGATTTAGGATCAGACTCAGTTATCTTTCACCAAAGAAGCTTTCTCTCTCTCTCTCTTTTTTTTTAAATAAAAACATTGTTTATGTCCAAACTGTCAGCTGGTTGTCATCTCTCACCAGGTTATTCGGCATAATGTGATAATACTGAATATTTATGTATATAACTTTAAGTGTTCTCTCATCAAACATCCATCAGCTTCATAAAAAGTTACAGATGTTTATTTTCCTCCTCACGTTTCCACGAGTACAAACGTTTTTTCATTGCATCAACTTTGAACCAAACCGGGGAAAGATGACATCTTTTTATCAGCTGCAAACAAATTAACTCTGATTTAGTGCTCACAGACAGCTTTAAATGGCAAATGATATTGGATGGACAAACAAGCCATCAGTGATGCCTGTTATTTGTTTGTTTGTATACAAGTAAGATATTAAATGACAGCATTTCTATTGTTAGAGTCTATATGAAGAGAAAATGTTAAGTTGTATTGAATTAATAAAATAAATACTCACATTCTCTTGACTCATGGTCTTTGTATGAATTATAAACGTCACCTCTGGTCCGAAAACTAATGTGACAGGCTATTTTTTCACTATTTTCTGATATCATATACAGAACTAACAAACAATTAATGGTTTAAATCGTCATTAAATAAATCCTGATGTTGATACACACACACACACACACATTCAGTGGACTTGTCATCTTTCATCTTGTCATAAACAGAATCAGCTGAGAACACCGGTCACATTAAATACATTGTTCAATTTATTGAAAAGGGTAAAAAAAAAAAAAAAAAAGAAAAAGAAAAAAAAAATACAGTTAAAGCAACTTAGTGAAGTTTTGCCTGCTAGTGAGAATATGAAGAACCAAAAAGAGGAGATCTAATCATTTTGGCAGTTGCTAAAACACATTTCTTCTTCATTTGGGGCCGATTACAATTTCTTCAGTCAATAAACAAACTGACAACAGCTGAAAGCATAAATGAGGCTGTCATGTTAAGAGAGGGATTAGCAAATAAAATGTTAGCAAATCTTAAAATGTGACAAACATGATGTTATTGCCAAGATTATGTTGGGAAACATGCCCGAGGAGGATGACATAAAAATCAGCAGAAGTAGAGGAATTTGGAGAAACGAAAGAAGAAACCATGAAGAGTTGCTGTGTGGTGTAACGTGAGGTACTGTTGTGAGGTGTTACTGAGTGTGGACACCTGTGGAGCAGCAGAGGAGGCATAGCTGTAGAGTCTGTGTCTCTACTGTGGAACGAAAACATCAATCTCCAAGAAATAGTTTCATGAACTAATACCCTGCATTTATTTATTTTAAACCAACATTAAATCCTGAAATTACACAAACGGATTTCAGCCAATTTATAAAAAGGGGGCTACTGGTGGGAAATCACATTGTTAATATTCTGTTGGTCCAGATGATGTGTGCTGAGTTTGAGGTGAGAGGTTCACTTTTTCATAAAAAGCATGAGACTTGGTAAAGTTACTGCAGTTTGTAATACAATTTTGAAGTAAATCTTTGTTCAACACATTCACACACGTGCATGATTTTTTTTTTTTTGGAGGCAGCTTTCTTTGCCTCTTTTCTTTAAACATTTAACCTGCTGGAATCAGTAGCTTAACCTGTAAACCTTACAGAAGAGTCCTGCTCGCTGTTTGTTCAAGAGCAGACGGCCTTTTTCATGGTGTGATTACTGTTGGGATCTAGAGCCGTTTAACACGGCAAAATAACACTTACAGCAGCCATGAGTAATAAAATAAGAAGTGTGCTGGAGCACACAGATGTAAGCTGCCGTCTCCAGAACACTTTCCGAAGTCTCTCCTGGTACTGATGCAAAAATACATAATTCGATTATGGTTAGGGCCGCATGATACTGGAGAGAACTGACGCTGCGATATTTTGGGCTTTGGCGTTGTATGTTGCACGATGAAAAACAGGATATTTTCACTCCATTTTGGGGTGACTTGGTTGGGTGGTGCATCAAATAAGCTGTTATTTTGTTCGTGCCTCACTTGACATTGACTATTGACTAAAACGATGCACTTAGTGAAACAGCCACCACGAGGCTCCATTTCTGAAAATGTTCGGGTACCAAAGTTTCACGCTTTTATAAAAATGTGAACACTATTTTCACACGTCACCTGGACTACAGAGAGGGTGTACACTGATGGTCATGGTGACGTCACATGAACACCCTCATCAAGTGAAAAGAAGAATAAAACTATTGGATTAATACATTTTGAATCCAACAGCGGTGCCACATCTATTCTTCACGATGTGATCTCTTGCGGGGGTCTTCACTGTTGCCGTCCGTTCCACTGGACAACACAGCGCTTAAAAAAGTACAACCAGCTGTTAGCTAGCATTCAAAAATATTTGTTTTACTTCTCATCGTAACTTGTTCAGACTTCTCACATCTCCTGGTCGTTAGTCACAAGATAATTTTATTCAGTGTTAGCAGGCAGTCTCGCCGGTCCCCGTCCCCCATTTGGAATAGCAAGGTAGTTGTACATAATAAATATAAAATGGGGTGCTGGTGTACTTCTGCCCCGCCGTTATTGGTTTTCTCTTACAAACACACACGTACGTACACAGCACATACACACATCCACCCCCTCCCTCCTTCCCAGCCCGTTGTCCGTGAATACTGACAGGTCCCAGTGTTCGTCATCAACATCCTTCAGACGCCTTGATTTTAGTCCGTGGTCATTGTGTATCTGGAAGTGACAGTTTTTGTTGTTTTTTTAGTGTTGCGGTCGTTAGAGTTGGAAAAATAAACAAAAAACCCTCAGTGAGGAATTCTTTTTAAATATTTAAGTTGTTCAGTGTATAAAAATAGAGGCTTTTGGTGAAATTTGAAAGACATGTCTGATAAAATGTCAAGGAATGTAAAATTTAGAAACTTTTAAGAGGTTTTCACAAAATCCTCAGTTTTGACTACAGCTAACAGAACACGACAGTCAGTCTTACCCAGATTCAGGTCCAGTCCAGTCGACACTTCATGCCTGAACATCTGCCAGCTCAGGAGGCATGGGGGACTTGGGGTGTTTGCTCTCAAAATGCTGCTTGAAGGTCTTGGGATCAGGCATCTGTGTCTGAAAAAAAAAAAAAAGAGAGAGAGAAAATCACAGTTTAAATGTTTTGATAGGGTTAGGGTTTTCTTTCTGCAATGTTACTAAACTGAGAATTTAAAGATGTTTGGACTGTTATTCGTATTGACATAGAGTTGATGAGACGTCGTCCCTTTGAGCACTGCACAGTTCTATTCTTTAAATATCTTTTATTTTAATGACAAAACAATTAATCAAGAAAATTTTGAAATCGTGAAAATAACATTTCATTGCAGCCTCACAGCAGATCACACTCTGCCTGAAGCATCAGATTATCACCTGGTGCTTTACTCTTTCGTGACCTTGTGTTAGATTTCAAGCTTCAGTCAGTGGGTAAACAGAAGATATATGCCATTAGAATTTATTTCAGCGGAGGTCAAACCAGTCCGCAGAATGTCTCAGGAAAACTTGATGCTTTCTGTGACGCACAATGATGTAATATTCAATAAAAATACAAAACAATCAGGTTTACCACAGACACCTGACGCCAGATAACACAGATTGTATCCTAGGGTGAACCTAAGCCCAGGGCTATGGAATTTACACTCTACTTCCACTAGACTTGGGTCAAGTACACGAGTGCTTGGAAGCTAAGATGACTATTCTCGAATGATATGTTACTAGTCTGATTATTTCAGCTGTATTTTACACTGGCACCATGTAGCTCCAGGCTTAGGTTTGGCCCACTTTGGAATGTGCTACTGTTAACGCTTTCTTAGCCCCGCGCTAACAGCTCCCGTAGCCCAGGGTTAGGTGCAGTGTGAAAAGCACTCAAGTACTGCAATTTTTTTTTTCTTGGGAGAACGTACATCTCTAATAGGATCTCAAATGGACTCAGATCAACATTTTTAGAAACAGTCACTGCTTCTTGCTGTTGTAATTTTAAATCATGTACATATTACACATCTTTTTCAACATGCCTAAACAGAGCGGGACAGAAGAGCAGGAGAGAAGACCATCCACAAAGATCATCACACGAGGTGCTGGTTCTTTTAACTTCAAGGTAGCAGAAGAAGAGATGTCCCGCTTATTCACAAAGACAAAAAAATTACAAACGTAATAAATTAATGAGGACATCATGAAGAGCAGAAAAGAACCGAGGAGCTAAATCGCTTGCCGATCGCCACACAGAGATGTGATTCCAGTCCCAGCAGCCACTGCAGTACTTTCACCCCATGTGTCCTAAGCATGTTGGTACAGTGTCCGTGTTGTTCTTACCCGGCAGACTGGGCAGGTGTGGACCAGTGCAGCCTTGGCTGCAGTCTTCTGGTCAGCAGCCTGGCCTTTCTTCTTCTCTGCTGCCTTCTTGGCATTCTTCTGCTGGGACTGAATCTTCTGCTGCCCACGAGCCATGGCCCTCTACTTTGACCTGCAGGAAGAGCGAACAGAGAACACAGATGATTCACCTGTGCCAATTCTACGGCCCAATTACAGATTTTGTTTGCTGACGCATTGAGATTTATAAATGTCATATCTAAATGCAGAGTTAAAAATAAACAGCAGGTACATCTCGGCTGTGGTAAACTGTTTTGGTTGTAAAAATGCACAAAGTGACAAGTTTCCTACAACCAAAATCTCAAGTTCCTTAGCTCTAATTAAGGGAAACAGGCCACATAAACATCCACAAACATCCAGCCAACTTTTCTTCAGTAGACACTATGGCAGCTTTGACTGAAGATCTGATTATGTAACAACTGAACTGTTGCACAGCCAAGAGTATGTAGTCTAACATCATGAGAGGGAGGGAGGCTTAGTTGAATGTAGTGAAGCATTGTGTCAACCCCATAAACATGAAGGAGAATGGAATACATGTGAGTAGTATGAATATCAACACTCGTGAAAGTTTCTTGCAGGACTATTGAACCAGAGAACCTGATAAACTGTGAACTCCAGTGCATCTCCTCCCTCAGGTTGTCTGCTATTTTTCAATTTCTTCACTCATGATGTACCTGCTGTATTTACCGTCTAATGCAACATACCTGTTTCCTCTTAGCTATATAACGAAGTAACATTACAGGGTGTATTATATCAAAATCGGAGTCATTTCTCAAGTATGGTTTTCTGCTAATGCTCATACAAAATATGTGGTCTGAGAACAGAAGAAAATAGCTAAGCTAACGTTAGCTCTTACTGTTATCTTTAAACTGATGAACGTTATGTTAATCACAAACACAACACTTGCATGGTCAGGATGCTTTTAAGGCTGATTTGCAGAGGTAAGTTTTGATCTCACAACAGAACCGCAGCGACTTAGAATAGCCAGCTAGCAGTTTTCCACTTCAGCATCACGGTGAAACACCGCTCTGCTCGGCGTTTCCCTTCAAGTCAAACATGTCTAGTAATGTCGTATTTGTTGTTGACTGATTTAGACATATTAATCTGTTGTTTACGTTAAACCATCGCCGCATATGTGACAAGTTCTCTAAAACAGAACGTCCTTAAACAACCGGTTTAATAGACCAAACAGGCCTTCCATCAACCGTTAGCTAAGCTAGCTCAGGAAGCTAGCTCAGGAAGCTAAGATTACATGTGACTCCGTTTAACTGCGCAGCACAATGTTGTTGGAGAATAAAGAACACGGTTTCGGATACAAATATTTGTTAGATAAACATATATCAAGTTGTAACTGTTGAGTGGTTGTCACGTTCTCGTTTTCAGGCGGATTTACCTTCGAGATTTGATCCTCTCTTCGCTCTTTTGTCGGTCTCTTTTTCTTTTTTTTTTTGACGCCGGAGGAAACTTCAGAGGTTTTTAACCGCCGCCTCGCGAGGTGAGCGGCGCCCCCTGCAGGCCTGGAGCGGAACTGCAGCTGTGTTAGTTTGTGAGCAACACTGAGAGAGTTTCACATTCTTACATTAAAAATAAATGCCTCTTATGTAAACATAAAGACAAACACAGAAAAATACAACAGATACCCAGAACACACAGTGATAAAAATATAATGGCATCTACGTGTGGATAGTAATGGAATGTACCCAGGTAAGTGAGTAAATATCACGCACAACTTTACTAGATAACTTTAGTTACGTTACAGAATAAAAGCCAAAGTAGCACAGTTTCAAATTAATTAGTGTTATCTTCAATCTGATTTAAAAACTTTTTTTTGATAATTAGAAAAAAATGCTGAATATTTGATTCAATAATCATCAGCTTAGTTTTACTTATACTTTTTTCCGCAAAATTTGTATTTTATTTTCAGTTTTTTAACACTTTGACATATGTCATCATTCGACTTCTATACTGTAAGACTGCTGCATTTACTTAGAGACAAATAGTAAAGACAAGACAAAACATAACACTCCTCCTGTTAGGGAAATGGTAATCTATATAAAATCGACTATTATTTGTAATTAGTGCAAATTAAAACACATAGACTAGACATACTTTTACTTTTGATACTTTATTACAGTTTATATGAGATACTTTCACTTTTACCAATGTGGTATTTAAACTGACTTACTCAAGTATGACTTTTAAGCAGTGTTGTGGAGACGTAACATGTAGTTGAACTACACAGCTTAACTACAATTTGCTGTAACTTGCTGGTAGTTAAACTACATTCACATGTTGTGCTGCGTTAAGTAATTCAACTACTTTTGGGGTCATTTTTTGCAGTTTAACTACTCAATTTACGAACTACAATTTTGGCCAATAGCATGAAATTGTTTTTAGGATCCAGCGCACATAATTGCAAAATCCATATTAGAAACTTTTCTCTTTCGTCTCATTTTTAGAGGACCACCTCTGGAATGACATGCCCTGTGAGGTCCAGCTTGCAACGTCCAGTTGGGATAAAAAAAAAAAAAACAAAAAACTTTGTGCTTCTGTTCAGGGGAATCTTGTCATCTATGTCTCTAACAATTCAGAAAGACAGAAATCACTTGGAAAATAAAGTTGTAGATGACATCACAAGGATTGTCATCTCTACTTTAAACATTATTTTTGAGAAATACAATAACAGTTTGAAAAAATAAAAGGTAAATTCAATTTCTAAAAACGTTCTCCATCTTCCTTTCTCTGTCTTTCTTCAAAACATGTTATAAACCTCTCAGGGAATAAGGGATGAAAACATCAGGCAGAATATGAAGAAGAACTCTTGTGTCTCACACTAAACTTGATTCCAGTCCATTACCTCTGAATAAGGAAGAGAAACAGCACACGATGTAAACACAGCTTCATCACTTTATTACAGTAAATGAGTCCATATCATACACACACACACAGAACAGAGACAGACAGGTTTGTGTTCGTTTCTCTCTCTTCCTCCGTCTATCACACATCAGTCCACCAGCACAGAGGAGACCGATGATAACAGCATGAGGGGTCAAACAAATCAAATGTTAAGTGACACGAACTGAGGTTTCTGCATGTTTCCTGACCACACACACACACACACACACACACACACACACACACACACACACACACACACACACACACAGGAGAGGTGGCTCTGTCTGCAGTCACAACACAGATTTCTGTCTCTGACATCTCGTGATCGTTAGCAGCAATTCTGAATGCCGTACAGCACATAATACAAAATGCCCATGTTGAGTTTCTAGCTGGATATCGAGTGATTTCTGGTCCAACTAAACACTTTTGAGATCACGAGTCAGACGTCACACCTGCAGTCAAGTCTTTTTCTTTTTCCTTCTCAATACTGCACAGCAACAATAAACCACACGGACGGAGTTCTGCTCCAAAATGACCACGAGTGAATATGTGGAAGGAAAAGAAACAAAAACATGCAGGTCCTGTTTCTCCTGCGCCTCCTACAGGCAAGACAACAAAAAGGAGCAACACTTACTAAAATGATTTTACACATTAAAATCTGTCTACAGGTTTTGAGGAGAAGGTAGTAAAAAGAGTTTGTAAAGTTTGAAAATGAAGAGACATCTGGAGTTGGTTGGATACGATGTAATTTCTTATTCTAAACCTGCGAGACTGTTGTCAACTTGTTAGCTCAGCAGCTACAGTGAAGATCTCATCTTTAAAAAAAGGTGTAAACAACATCTTCTCAAATCAGTTTTTGGACCTCGGGGCTACTGCAGACTTGGGATAATGTCGGATGAGCTGTATGGAGCCATTTTATGTTGTTGGGGTTTTTTTTTAAAGTTTTGAATCAAGTCCCCTTCTACCTCAGCCGTTTAGGAGAATACTACAACACTGTATTTCTGTGAAGCTCCAGAAAAGTTTAGTGGAGTACAAAGCTTCACCCGACTGAGACCAGGTGGGTAGATAATAACTGTTCCTTTAATTACAGTAAAATGTCAGGAGGCTTAAAAGAAAAACAATGAAAGATGCATCTTGAATATGTTTCACTGTGACTGTCTCAGTGTAAAACTGACTGAACAGCTCCATCATGTGGAGAATCTACAGCCTGTAAAAAGGGTGACTGGGCAGTAAGGTGCTTAACAAAAATGGTTTTTTAAACGGTAAAAAACTAAGACAAAAATCACTGTTTCAAATATTATGCATTTATTACACTGTTCAGATCAACAGGAGATAAAGGTGTGAAGGTGGGAGAGACTGGATTCAAGATTCTGCTGCCACATGAGACGATACGACACGTGTCAGTTACGGTTTTTTATAGAGGTCGGTGATCGGAAAGACCATTTTGGAACAGAACCCTGATAATATTCATTCAACAGTCAGGCTGGGCACAGCTGAGTGACGACGACAACAGCGACTTTACAGTTTTCACTGGACCACGGGACAGAGAAAGAGAGAGAAAGATCGTTGACGAACATGAGGAGTAGGCTGATTTTTTTTTTTTTTCCTTTGCAGTATTTACATTTTGAATTGTGAAAAAAAGAAACTTATTTACAAAAAATGCACAAACTAAGACTGCTTCATCGGCATGATGAGGGAAACGAGATATAAACAACTCTGTAATAAAAAGTAAAAAGAGGAAAATAAAAATCAGTGATATTTACACGTGCGATAAGAGAAGGAGAGTGAGGGTGGGGGTGGGGTGGGAATAAATGGCTTCTGAGATTCAGCCATGTTTGATTCCTCTCGCCGGGTGCAGCTTCTTCCACACCTGTTCATAGCCACAGAAAGTCAGACAGCTCTGAGTGTGACGCGCCCTGCAGAGTCAATCAAACATGCTGGTTGGACTCTTTACAACAAAGAAAGCAGAATGTGGCCGGCGGTGACCGACAGGACCAGGAGCTGAGAGGCAGCCGGGAGAGAAACTTTAGTGGGAAAGAATGAAGAATGCTCTCCACTCTCCTCGTTATGAAATCAATGTGAACGTGCTGAATGAGGCGGGACTCAAAAAGGATCAGGGCTCATCAGAGCTTCTCACTTATATTAAAAAAAAAAAGGTTCAACAGAAACATGGCCGTGGTTACAAACAGCAGGTGGAGGCAGGGTACAATAGTATCAAATACTATACTACAAACTTTCAAGTGGTCTGCACTGCTGACTAAAAATCTGTATTGTTGACAGCTCTAATCCCTAAAACACTGGCTGTTCAGACTGCAGGGTGGGATATGGTCAGACACACAAACACACACACACACACACACATTTGTGTACTTTTATACTTGAGAGGACTGTGATAGTACATTCTGATTTATGACCCCTTAACCATTAAAAGGGACAGTTCACCTGCAAATCAAAAATACATATTTCACCTGTCGAGTTCTTTATCCATCTAAATTGTTTTGGTGTGAGTTGCTGAGTTGTAAAGAAATCAGCCATAAAGATGTCTGCTTTCTCTCCAGTGTAACAGAACAAGATGTCACTCGGCTTGTGGAGCTCAAAAGGCCCAAAAAATACATCTGAAAAACTCAACAGCAAAGTCTCTTTCCAGAAATGTAGGGACTATTTTCTTTCCACTGCACCTGTGTTGAGCGAAGTGTGCACCAGCCATGGAGGAGATGAACATGACAGCTAATAAAATGTTAGTTGCGTGTTTCCTGTTCATATTTTCTCCATAAAACATGACAGAATTTCACCCAAGTCAGTAACAAAAGTGTTAAATGTGTGTTTTTGCACAATAGTTATTAATTTTCAATGACTTTCCAGGAAGTTGCACAATCTAAAATACCATTAAAACCTTCAAAATGTTTTGGTTTTTTTGCCACTATTGGGCCTGATACTGAAGTATAAGGGAGCAAGAGGAAGAAAATAGTTCCTACATGAAACAACATCATCTGTGGATTATCTTTAGTTACTGGCTCATGATCTCTGGAAACAAAAAGACATTGCTGATAAGTTTTTCATGAGTATTTTTTTGGGCGCTTTTGAGCTCAACAAGTTACACTGAAGAGAGAACAGACATCTGTACGGCAGATATTTCCAAAACAAGACAACTCGCACCAAATCAATCTAGATGGATAAACAGCACAACATGTTGGGGAAAAATATGTGGTGAACTGTCACTTGAACCTAATGCGAACTTTGTCTGTAGAACAAGGGCTGCGATCGAATAGTTGAAAAAAAATTGCATCCCGTTTCTTCTGTGAACACTTGTCCTTGACCTCGATGAGAAAATCAAGAGATCAAGTAAAGACAGAAGATCCTACTGAACCAAGTTGTTGTTAAAATACATGCCATTTTAAATGTCACTGGATTGGTGGGATGGTATCATCTCCTTTCCTTTTGTGAGGATGGTCCAGTGTGTCCTCTGACAAAGGAAATAAGACAGGAAGCACCTTAGACATCGTCAGGTCATTTCACAAACACTATTCGATCGCAGCCAAAGTCTCTCCTCTTCTCAATCTTATGGGGTAAAATTCAAATTGGCCCTCTCAAAGACAGAAGTACGAGAGCACACGACAGGAACTCCCCTGCTTTAAGATCATGTTAACTACTATTCACATTAAGCCTTTCACTCATCTCCCTTTGTTTTGCTTCTGTATACGTCAGCACTAATGAACCGAAGCGGAGATTTATTTTTTTTTTTTAATTTCTACGAAGCTTCTTTCTGTAAAAGCTGACAGAACTTTACATATATTCTCACTGATGGAGGTACAGTTTGCTAAAGATGCTGCGACACCATTTCAGAGCTCTCCCTCTCTGGCTGTAACTGACATCCAGCCCTCACCCGCAAACTAATAAATAAATAAATTTACATGAAGCAACACCCCCCCCATCACGTTTAATGTAACTTCAATATCCCCGTCCCGATTCTTTCATTTGTCTGCTGCATTTAATCAACAAGGAGGACCAAAATTCACTTGAGAACAAAAGCATTTATTTTACACTAACATCAGGACAGGACCGATCTCTGAGATAAAGGGCAATCCCACCCAAAAGTGTCTTTTTGACGTCTTTTTAAGTTTTAGTCTGCCGATATTTTCCAGAGGACCGTGACATGTTTTTGAGAGACAGATTCTTTTATATGCTAGACTAACATCGTGCAACTATATCTGCCTCTTTTAAATTCTTTTCAAAGCTTTAAAATTAATAATTTACCATTAAAACTACTTCAGACTTTTTAAAAGTGGCCACAGTTCCCCAAAAAAGTTAATTTCTTCTCATTAACAGACATCTTCACACATCATGATTGCATCGCCTCGTTTGAAAGCTCAAAAGGACCATGCCTTCAAGAAATAATAATAATAATAAAAAAAACTGCTGTTGGGACTTTCTAACGCACATTAAGAGGTTTTTAAAAGGGGGCAAAGACTTCTTTCTGGAAACAATGTCTTTAGGAAGCATTTGTGTTGCGATACAGAATGCTTACTGAGCTCTAGTTTTGAAACAGACTTTAATATTTATGATCAATTAAAGAATTATAGAAAGCCTCAGGGTTTCCTGTTGCTGTGGTGATGTACAAAGGTGGTATTCAGAGCTCCGCTGGTCTCGTTAAATCATCAACTGAACACGACTAACGACGCTGGAGGACAGAGAGCAAACACTGTGCAGCCTCCAGTCATGTTCTTCCAGTCGCACTACAACGGCTCTAATTTGTTTTTCTCAATCGACTTTAAAACGCTCATCTTAAAACCACATTCACTCTTTTCTTCACAACTGACATTTACAGGTCTAAGTGAATTCCAAACAGGTAAGGGAACTTCTTCTCCTTTAGAGGAAAATTAATTAATTTTACAAGACAAAACTCTTGAGAACAGGAAATAAACAGATGGATACAAGACGTGGTGGTTATTTCCTGTCCAGTCTGTATAAAACGGTCACTCAACATGATTCATGTAAGAGGCAATCCAATAACACCTCCAGCCAAACACTGATAACTGGATTTTTTTCTACTCTACCTGCGACTGAAAGCAGGTAAAACAACAATACTTGGATGTTTAATTTACAAACATCAGGCTGGATTGGTAAAATAATGTAGCTGGAAGATTAAGAAATTCTTCAGTCCCTGCATCCGCTCTCCTGTCCTGAGTTAATTCAGATTTCCTTGACCCTGATGACCTATTTGGGGCTAGTTCTAGTCTTGTACAGGCAGTGTACAGGCCACCCCCTTACTAACAGGGATGGAAAAAAAACACTGAAGATTATAAAAAAATAATCTGAAGTGGAAAAAAATGCTATGCTTTGATGCTTTTCAATTAGTCAAATAAATAAAACACAAATATAAAGAAGAAAAAGGAGAAAATGCTGATTAAAAAAAGGTTATATTACAGAGGACCAGCCCCCACTATTGAACCTTCACATACCACCCGAGCAGCAGCAGCAGCAGCAGCGTGTGACAATCTCCTGCCGTAGTTTCAACCCTGGCAGCTAAACGACTATTGTTGTTTGTTCAATGCGTTGACTGTACAGAAACAGGTCATCTAAGAGGAGAGCAAGCAGCATGGAGGAAAGCAGTAGAGCGTGTGTGTGTGTGTGTGTGTGTGTCAGTGTGTGTGCATACGTGTGTGTGTGCATGTGTGTGTGTGCGTGTGTGTCTGAGGTAAGGGTGAGGATGGCAGGCAGGCAGGTGAGAGGCTGCTTCAGATGCTGTTAAGAGATCCAGGTACTGAACTGTGTTGAGATGAGTCTGAACCGGTACCATCTGAAGGACAGAAGAAGAAACAAAAAGGACAGTGAGTTTAAATAAACAGTCCAGAACACAAAGGACCCGACAGCAGAGTTCATGAGACCATATGAGCCTTAATATACTGAGGCTTGTTCACACACGTATGCCGGCTCGATTTGATTTAGTTTTAGATTCAGCGAGAAGCAACAGAAGCACAGAGCTGAACACAAAGAGGCTCAAATACTGGTAAAGGAAATGAAATTCAGTGCAATTACTTTGATAATTAAAGTCAAAATTCTCTGATTCCAGCTTTTTAAATGTGAACATTTCTCTTCACTCTTCCATGACGGCAGTTAACTGATCTTTGTGTTGTGGACACACAAGAAATTTGACTCTACTCTTTGGTAAAAGTATTTCAGTGTGTTTCATTTTTGCAAACAGTGGTAGTTTATAAACTGACTGTCCTCATAACAGCGCCAATAAACCACATATCCTGTAGCTATTTCAATTGGACAATTCTGAAATCTGTAATTTGTGATCAGAGAACAGAATATCACGAGATTAGTCCATAACAAGTATTGATTTCATGTCTATTACTGCCATCTTGTGTCAAAAGACACTCATTACGTTTGTGTCCGTGAAAACCTACTCGGCTATCAACACTGAAGTTAATGGTGACAGAACTGCTTACTATCTTTAAAAATTATTCTGTTTTAAAATGAAATAATTCACGTCAAATATTCCTCTGTATTCATGATTTGCTGTGTAATTAGTGGAAGGATGTAAAAGGATCAAATTCAACAGTGTTTCACATGGTAAAAGAAATGCCTTTAAAATTATTTCATGGATTATTCCAACTACACAATATTAATCAAAGACTGTCACTATACCAACCATATACACCATGTATCACCAGATTAAATAGATATAACAGACAGCGCTTTCGCAATCATAATCTGCTATTAAAACGCGTGTAAGAGATATTAACTTTAAACAGGCACCACTCAATCATGAAATTAACATTTGCAATCGAATTAGAATACAAGTATCAGGAGAGTTTCCCACCGTGGGCGGAAGCAGCTGTATGAGAGCGAGCGTGAGGAGGAATGAGGGTCGAGTTCAGCTGGGGCTGGATTGACAGCTCTGCAGAAAATAAAACAGGGAGTCTGAATTAATGATGAGTCGTGTATCAAGAGGACACTGTCACAACAATACGAGAGTCCACGCTGCATTAATTGTACCTCTAATGAGGTCAGAAAACAAACCAACACCGAGCTAAACACATGGTGATGAATCCATAATTAATATAAAAATCACTTATTTGGACAGACAGAATAGATCGATGTGGGGCTGGAATTTAAATCAAACCCTTGATTCAACTATGCCTGAATGTTAATGTACCCGTGGGGCTGAAGTTGAAGAGCATGGGCAGGTCTCGGCCGCTGGGCAGTCGTGTGTTGGGCTGGCGCAGCTCGTCGAAGAAGGCATGTGAACAAGCCTCTAGTGGGGAGAACCGTGAGGCCGGCGTGTACTCCAGCAGCCGGGAGCACAGAGTGATGGCTTCTGGAGGGGTGCGAGGCTTAAACACCTGAGGGACGAGAAGAATCTTATTTTAAGACCACGCATCTGCCAAAAATGACACCCACACGAGACAGTTTTAGCATCAACATAGAGCATTCTGTAGTCACATTTACATTAAGTATCGTATTTTCACAAACGTGTCTTGAATGAAGAACCTCAAAAAGGAAAAAAGCACAAAGAAATCACTCGCGACTGTCAGTTACTACGCCTTTATAAAGCCATTCTGCATCTATAAGAGCAGTTTTTGGAGTAGAAAGCTATCGTAGTAAACGCTGAGGGGCCTCTTCTCTTGGTTTTACATTGTTTCTGCACTCTTGAGGTGTCAGGGTTAATCGAGGACTCTAAGGCACTTCAACTCACAGATTTAAATAGACTGTGTGGGCAAGAGCACCTCCACAGGTATTCTCGTCTTCTGTTCTCATACACCGCTGCAATGTAAGTCACTTTTCCTAAGAAATGCCTTCCCAGAATAAAGCTTTGGTCGTGTATATAGGCACATGAAACATTTTCTGAAGTTCTTATACATAAGACAATGATTTTCCTTATCAGTTACAGGACATATGAACTGATCCTTAATGCTTTTCCAAACAGTGCAGGCCTGGCTACCTGGCTGTGAAAGTAGGAGTCAATAACAACATCCAAACCGAAGAAAAGTAGTGATGTTTGGAGCAACACGATAAAGTGTGAGGAAATGTCAAAGACTTTAAGTCTGATGAAGAGCAATGTTGCTCAAAACGTTACTACTGATGCATTCAAAGCATTAATTGAGGCAACAGACAATAGGAGGCAGAGCGGATGGTAGTTTATGGTATTTGTGTTATTACAAGCCTCCAGGCTGCCAAACAGTTGAGCTCAGGAAGTCAGACCACCTCCATCCTGACCATAAACGGTACTAAACTCATGATGTTCTGCTAACCCTAACAAAGCCATCTGACGATTGTGTTGGGTGGGAAAGTTGTCTGTTGCCACTTTAAATAAGTGGATATCGGAGTCATGCAGTGTGCATGCTGTCTGTTTTTATTCGATAACAGGCTGACCAGCATTTACTAACCTTGGTCCATGGATGGGCTTTGATCTGAGGGAACTTGAATTCTGTGTAGTTTGGGTTCATCTCTCGGATTTGCTCCCTTGTCGGGGTTCCAAGAACCTGAAAACAGATGTAGGAGGAATATGAGCAGTATTCTGCAAACACACATACAGACGTGTGGTGTGAGGTGTGTTTTATGATGCCATAAATACATAAATAACAGGTGAATACACCCACAATCGCAAACCAAGTTAAAATACTGACACACAAACCCTCTTGATTGATAACAGGAAGCACATTCCAGATAAAGAAACTCACCTTTATAATCTCTACTAGTTGGTCGACCCCACTGTCACCGGGGAATATGGGCTGTCCGAGCAGCAGCTCAGCCAGGACGCAGCCTGCTGACCAGATGTCAATGTTTGCCGTGTAGTCTGTGGCACCGAAAATGAGCTCGGGGGCGCGATAATATCGTGAGCAGATATACGACACGTTGGGTTCACCGCGGACCAGCTGCTTGGCGCTGGGGACACACAATAAATCAATTGAAAAGAAAGATTTCAGCAAAGAATGAGTGAAGGTTTGTTTTGGTCAGGCGACAAAATCAAAGAGTTGTTGGGTTTGTGGTTATTCCTCTTAGACCCTGTTAAACTCACAGAGTAAAAGGGCTAAAACTGGATTTGGAGGTAGGTGAAGCCATATTAAATACAGTCCCATTAAACCACTGGGATGTTGATAATGTTTACTTCACACCATTACATGTTATCTGCAGCGTCACATTGAAGATAAGTTAAAGATCAGATTATTTCTGTCCTTTCTACACACAGAAAATTGATTTGACTGTTAAATCCTCGATTTCTGTGTGGGAGAAATCCATCTGTTTATGCAGCTCACCTGCCAAAGTCACACAGCTTGAGGATGGCAGTTTCTGGGTCGACGAGCAGGTTCTGTGGCTTGATGTCTCTGTGACACACACCCTGGGAATGGATATAAGCCAGACTGCGAAACAACTGGTACATGTACACCTGAGGAGTTCACAAAAACAACGCAAGTTGAAAAAACTAAAAGACAACATGGTGACGAATCAATGATAACATGGTGGTGTTAAGAGTAAAGACGACTTCTTGTGAGATATTTGGGAAGAAGAACATAAAATCACACAGAATCAGGTTTGTAGCAAGAATAAGAATATTTACCTTCACATATATGATAGGAATGATGCTCTTGGCCTTGTTAAAATGCCTGGCAACCCTGTAGACCGTCTCAGGGACAAAGTCCAGCACCAGGTTGAGATACACTTCATCTTTCTGTTCAGCACAGACACAGAGAGAAATCATGTTTAAAATATGCATGACTTAATACAAGTCTACAAGCCCCCCTTGTTGTTTTAGGTACGCGGTCATTTCACACAGTGTTGATGTAAAACAATACCTGCTTGCTTTTTACTCAAACACAGAATCTTGTTTCCAGTAATTAACTTCTGCAGTATTACACTATGACTAAGAGTGGTTCTATATTTGCCAAGAAATGGATTACTTCCCTTTTTTTAGGGTTGGGGTATTTCTTTTCACACTGCATCTGACTAATCTCATCTTTTATATGCATACACCATTTCATGTTTTGCTGTAATCTCCAGTAACAACAGTGCTGTGAGATAAGAATGTGTGAAGATGGGGACTTAGCAAAAAAAGTTAGCTTGACAACAATTGATTTTTCTGTACGAAAGAATTACAGAAAGAGAAAAAAAAACAAACATGAGCTGTACCTTCTCACCACTGGAGTAGAAAAAGTAACGTAGTCTGACAATGTTGCAGTGATCCAGCTTCCTCATGATCTGTAGTTCCCGATTCTGTAAATACAAGAAAAGACATGTAGACAAGCCGAGCATGAGAAGAGCTTTAAAAAAAAAAAAAGACAGGAAAACCTTGCACACATCGAGGGAAGCATTCACTTTTATATGAAGACATTAGTTAACAAAATGCTTTCCAAAACAAAACACGTGAGACAAGAAAACAAACAGTAGAAAAGTGCAAAGATTCAGTGGTAGATAGACTGTTTAATGACTTTTAAGCATGATATTTATAAAATTGAATTCAAGGTAGACACCCTGATCACAATAGATATATTCCAGCCCCACCTTGAACCTTTTATCCTGCAGAACCTTCTTAATGGCCACCATCTCCTGGCTGTCGATGAGGCGAGCTTGGTACACCACACCAAACGAGCCATTTCCAATCACCTGTGAGGTTTTCACAAAAGAGGAAACAGTCAGATGCTGGACTGAAGAAATCAATTATAGCTCATCAAGTGAAGTAAAAATACCGGCATGATTTATGAGGGTCACTGTATTTTCTGGCTGCTGATACAACAATTTGAGCTTATCTGTGTCAGTCCAGCTACAACAACAAAGGGTCAACATTAAGCTACACAAGATCAAAAAACTCTGCTCAGTTTTTATTCATTTCCAGTTTTTCTAACTAGTGCAACTTGTCTAAAATGGGTCAGCAGCAAATTTTGATATTAGTTTTCCTAAGCGCTGTGCTCACTCGTGCACAGCAGAGGCAGGTTTAAGATGAAAAACATTTATACCCATTTATAGACACACTGTGATGAGCATTAATGACAACAGCAAGTTGCTTCATACATCAATTTGGTCATGCTTCAGAGACAAATAGCCTATGTAATATCTGCAACACTATTATGCCTTTTATTTTCTCCCTTGCACTTATAAATGTATAAAAACATAAATACTGTAGAAAAGTAGGGCTCAGAATTAGTAAGAGCTACCAGCCAAATGCTGGTAATCTACTGACTGCCTGGTAAAATGGCCAGAGGAAGAGATACGTTGATTAATTGGTCAGAAAATAAAGCACCAAACTTCAGATAACTTCCGATTAATCTTGAAGCAATTATAACCAAAATGCTAAATTAAAAGGCTCCACCTTCCAATCAGATTCCAAATTTGAACATTTAGAGTCCTCTGTGATAATAAAATCAATTTTTAAATCTTAAGTTGGTGGTTGATGGTTTTTGAGACAGCAGTGATCACATTTGGACGAGAGTGTGGAGCTGCTGCATTCAAGACTAGTGATTGTGACAGTAAACATACGAGGCAACAGTTTTTTCGAGGTAATAAATCAGGTGAGAAGAAGTCATTTTCTCATAAGCTTATATACAAATCAGACAACTTCTTGAAACCAGCAAAGTCACATCTTGCTGAGCCTGAGGAAGACCGTAGGATTAGGATGCTTTCTGCATTAGCAGAATTAAAGATCCGTCAATATTCTATACGGTCTACCAGAAACAAAACAAGCAGGACATTTCATAATGTCACTTTATAATTGTCAGAAATTAATTAACTGGCAGATTGATAATTAGAATAATAACTTGTTGCATAAGTGTATACAGGCACTTAAGCAACCAAGCCATTAAAAATGATTACATGTGTTGTCATGTAGTAGCAGAGCTAAGAGCACACTTGTAGACTTTTTACATTACAACAAACATTATCAGCACGTTTTACGACGCTTTTATAACCTTCAACCGCAGCACACACTGGAGAAGTGACAATAGTTCTGATAAGCATGTATCATTACACTGTTGACTCTGAGATAGAAAAGGTGTGATAGATTTGTCTACACACCATTACAGAGGCATTAAGTAATCTACGAGGTGATAAGAGGAAACCACCAGAAGGAGCTGCAAAGGTACAAACAAGTCTCAATGCAACACCTATCTCATCTCCTGTGACTGACACAATTATGTCACACTTTCAAATGAGACACCAGCCAGATAGCTAACAGGCAGTAGGTTATAAAGTGTAAAACATAAATCTCAGCAGCCGGCAGAATATTAACGATAACGTTGCCACTGATATTAATCAACAACCGTATGAGGCAGATATACTGCAGTCATCGTGTGCAGTGTGATAACAGTTACAGTAGCAGACGAGGTAATAAAGTCGTACGGCTTCTTGTGATGACACACTTGGTTTTACTTCCTTTCTCACCTTGATGTCAGTGTAAGAGACTTCCTGGGGGCGGTCCGGTCCCTGACCTGGTGTGGCCACAACCGTCGTCACCTTCCCGCTGTCTCCTAGGAAACAGAAACAAGGGTCAGCATGAGGTGAGGAAATGTAAGAATATATAGTCACTTCAGCTGCATAACATGGGTAACAACGGGAGAAACAAAGAAAAAACATTTTTAAGCTCTTCTATTTCAATTTGGAGAGGAACACTGTGGTTATGAGTCATAGCAGGTAATCTGTTAATTACTCCATCGTGCTGAAGCTTGTGATGCTGTGATGAGGATTAAAATGAGCTGTGGTCCCTCTGGCTCCGTTCTACAAGAGGTCATATGAAGTCTCTTCACAAAACAACAAGACAATACAAATGACATTGAACCCCGCACACTTCCTGCAGCCTGTCTTGACAACTGGGCCGTCTCTCCACTGGCCGTCTGAATATTTAGGTTAATGACAGCAAAGTGAACGGATGTCAACTTAAAGAAGCCTCCAAAGACAAAAGGAAAGAAACGGCAGAGTTCATATTCAACACACTCTGACTAATTAAACTGGGAATGAACCCAAAAATAGGCCAACCACTTTTTTTTTCCCTGTCCTGATAAATTGTTTTAAGTGGTAAGAGCCTCACATACACTGATTATTTTGTTTTTATCATCCAGTAGTGTCACGCTGCACTGGTTCACAAACAAGCAGGCACAAACACAAGGCAGAGTGTGAAGTGTGAACCTTTTGTCGCATTTTACTAATTTACTTTTACATCAGAAACAGGCGAAGAAATGCCACGACAGGATAAAACTTCTTGTGGTACCTTGATCATAGTGCTGAAAAATAAATCGTATATTCAACGACATTGTTGAATGTTTTTTTCTACACACGCATTTACACTCATCATGCAAACATTTAAACATAAACAAGAAGATTCAAATAACTACGAATTTGTTGTAGACAGAGTTTCAGTGAGCTGTAAGACGCACTGGAGGCAGACGGGCGTGTCATGTCTAGAAAGGATAATCTGCTATGTGCTTTTATTTCTTTGATTTTCTCTGAACATTTTTCATTTTTATATAAAACACAGCACTGTCACTGACATCTCCGACTAAATACACCTTACCTACAAATACAGGGAACATCATATTCCCAGCCCTGCAGGGAGTGTTCAGCTACAGCTTCAGCTACTCTCATGTTTTACATGAAAAGACCCATGTATGAAGGCTGTGAAAACATCTGTGATGTGAATAAACCTCAGATTTCCACAAAGTCAGAGGAAGTAAAAGGCTGCACCCGGCTCACAGATTTGTTATAAAATCCTAGCGCACCACAGAGCGCCTCTCCTGCCGTGCTGCTGACAGTCGAACAGACCGTCACACTGGGTGGCAGCAGAGGAGGTTGCACCAGTGTCTGGTTCAATAGTAGTTGAGCTGACTTTACGGACTGTCAGCACCAGAGTGTCAGGAACAAGTTGAGCTGCCTGCAGTTTCCGTCAACCAACTCTAATTCCACTGCTGTTTTTTTGCAGATGCGTCATTTTTAAGATTCAGTTTGTGAGGTTTGCAGCCTGGTATGCTGCTCCTCATGTACTGCATTGGGTACAAGGACACAGAAAAAGTAAAGCAAAGTTATTCGACTGACAAAACACAAGTGGACTCTGGGTCTTTTAGGACTGAGCTCTTGTGTATTCAATACGCAGCTCATGCTATCGTCTCACCAGTTGCTGCACAAAGAGGTCTGTAGTTTAAGATTATAATGTAGAAAAAAATGGAAAATGGGAAAATGATAAATTCAAATTAAATTCAACTGATTCCAATATTAGAAATGCCTCTCTTCATTTACAGCCATTTGATAGAAAGTTCATTTTCTTCTGCTGACCCGACTCTGGTCCTTAAATAATAGAGCAACCTTTTGCCAGCTCGCTGTCATTGTGCAGTATCACTGTCACCCCGACCATGTCCACATACTTAATGCTCCTTTGTTTACCAACAACACAATGCACTTATTGATATGCCTCCCTTACACCCAGAACTGCGTGTTCTTGTGCGACCATATCCACGCACACGCAGTAAATTGTCCTTAGCCACAAAAGTGTGGTGGTCATCCAATAGGCACGCTGGCGATATCTGTTACAGCTGAAACTGTGAGGCCTGCCCAGTGACCGGGTCACTGGGTTCTCTAACTCAATGACTGGGGAACACACACACATATACTCACACACACACGGGGCTCCAGGTTAAAAGTAGGGCAGGATACGTTAATGCCAGCTGTCTACTATATGTTGCTCCCCCTCTATTTTCTTGTTGATGTATCGGTCGGTACAGCTGAAGGTATCAGGATTCTTTTCCTGCTGGCTGCCGTTTCATTTTTTACAGACGGAAAAACAACTTCAAACTTCGCTGAGGTCAATAATCTATCATAATAAAGACGACGCCTCACTCTGTCAGTGTGTCTGTTATCGTCGTTTCATTGTGTCTTAGAGTTCAGTGTTTTCATATCAGCTCTGCTCTGGGTCACACTCTGCTTCCTTTCATTCACCTGACACTCAGAGAAGGAAGCACACGTCTCCAGGAGGAAATGATCCCTTAAACAAGCAACTTTTATAACCTTACATACTCCATGAAGAAGTAGGAGAAGAAGAAAAAAAAACAAGGATGATATCCAATGTGAAAATGACATACAGTTGCAATGCCACATTTAACAAAAATGTTAAATTATCAGTTATGGCTGAAGAAAAAAAAAAAACATACTGTGCACTCCTACTTCGTATCTATTTAACTTGCTCTTTTTAAACTCAAACAGTAATTTGACATATGAGAATTTAAACAAGCTATTCTTGTTGATTAATTAACCAGCAGATTTCTTGTCTCCACATCTTAAAGCCAAGTAGCTCCAAGAGAATTAAGTTTACCTTATTAATATGCAGTTCAATGCAGCAGGATCTCCCTAAATCTAACCAGGCCATCTACCCTACAGGGAGAGCCTCTGGTGTGAGCTTTCTATCAACTTTCCATTGTTCATGTGACAGTCTGCGACAAACACAGTATCAGCACAACGTCCACTTCCTTCCCAGCGGATCATGGTTGTGCCGTTCAGTCAACAGTGAGCTGGTTTGCATAAAATTTACATAAAGTAATTATGGACAAAAACAGCCTTGTGATGCCATCATCCCCATGTTGGTCACACGATTTTGATGATAACCATCTCTGAAGTGTTTCCCAAAGAGATTTCCATGATTCATCACACAACAGCTGCCCTGATACAAGGTAAACCCAACCTCAAATAACAACATTAATGCTTATTTGAACATTTATCGTTTTTAAAAAAAAAGGTGTAATGTGTAAAATATGGCCAGAATTTGAAGGTAGTTCCATAAACATTATGGGCTGCATATCAACAGAGTAACTGACAGCTGCTGCTTTTTGCCAGCCACCCTTGGCTGAAGCTAGCTATCATTGGCTAATTAGCTCATGGCTCAGTTGGCTGTGGAGCAAGTGGCTCTAAAGTTTGGCTGGACCAGGAACTTGGATCACAGCAGGAGTCATTACAGGGGATGGAGTTTAAAACCAAAATCTCACCATATCTTACAGATTGCTCCTTTAAGCTGTGAGGAGACAGAAGAGGAGATGATGTCATCCACAGACAAATCCTGGAGCTGCTCCATGGACAGTGAATAATGGAACAAGTTCTTGGACACTGTCACAGCAGCCATGGTAATTATTCTGGGATGTGGAGAAGTTTTATCGTTTGTGGCAATGAGCCCTTTTTTTCAAATCCCTGTGGTGATAATATCTCAGAGTAATATACGAACAAAAGCTCTATGAACACGCTAATTAACTGTTTATGGAGAATCTCCAAAAGCGTCGCCTGAAGAGATCACCGACTTGCTGATATGCTGAGAGATAAACTGATACTGTTGTCCAAAGAAAATTAAAAATATATCATTGCAATGAATTTATTGAAAAAACAAAAACAAAACAAACAAACTATCTGAGCACAAGTGCCATCACAGTGAAATGTTTAAATGCCGTTCATGTACACAGCTATCTATTTATTCTCTCTCTTTCACTGACATGTCAGGGCTTGTCAGTTTCTCTCTGGGACATTTGCAACAGCTGCTATAATGCAGGCAAGCGTCAAATACTGTAAACACTATCTTCACCCTGTATACTGTATCTGAAAACTGCCACCAGCTACTTCAACAATTAAAAACTGGACCTTCCACGATAAGTATTGTTGTTGGACGATAAACTGTCTCAGAAATAATTGCAATAAATGATATTTTTGCAATTTTAAGCCACTGATATGATGACATGATAATAAAAGCAATGAGCAACGTCTTCCCAAATCAGTTTGGGATCTTGGGGTTTATGGGGACTTGGATTATGTAGGATAAACTGTCCGGAGCAATTCAATGCTTTTTTTTAAAAGTTGTTTTTGTTTTTCCCCTATCTGATTCTGTTGTTTAGGAGACTGATTGCAACTCTGATTTGCTGTGAAGCTCCAGAAATGTTTCCATCAGCATGGGGTTGAGTAGATAGTGACTGAATTGTCATTTTTCGCTGTGAACTTATCATTTAGTGTTCAGACACCAAAATGTGAACAGTCAATCAACAATTATAAAAATAGTAACAAAACTACATTATCAAATCAATGAGTAAAATGGATAATTGGGCTCTTGTCTTGTATGTAAACACAAGTGCAATATCATGGTAATAAATGACCTTTTCGATCAGTTGTACAATTTCAAAACTTTATTGCCATATCATGATTGGTATGGACTTGAATTTGTCTTGGTGAGCTCCCACGAACACACACTCATAACTGACATTAACAGACTATGAACAGATAAGTCAAGTCCAAGCCAAAGAAAAACACACACACATAAGCACCTGTATGGGGATTAGCAGCAACATTAAGAGTTCATTAGATAAAGTGCTTCAGGTGCATAATAAAAAACTCCTGTCCAATTATTTAAAACCTACCAAGTAGCCAACAGTGATACATTTAATAGTGTTAAGCAGGCGGACAGCTTTGGGGCAGTCTTTTGTGTGAGGGGAGGAAATTAATAAGGCTGTTACCTGGCTGGGAGGAGTCCTTTAAAACCTTAAGGCCTTTTTTGTAGTTTCTTGTTTCTTGTTCAATGTGGGTAACAAACGTAATACTAAATCTACCAGCCACTCTGGCCGACAAAATAAAGGGATATAAAAAAAGCAGTTAGTTACAAATACTAAATACAAAAATATGTTATTGCTACACTACTCTATTATCATATGCTTTACACAGTATGAATATTCAATGTTTTATGGCAACTTTCCTAGTTCACAGTGCAACTAAAAAATAAACATAACTACAGTAACAAAGCAAAAGTTTGATCCCCAAAATTCAGCACGGAGCGCAAGACTGGCCGAACAGTGTGATGAGCATTTAATGGAACCTTTCATCGTCAAATATCTTCCACTGTTGTTCACAATGACAGATTGCTGGTTGGTATGGCAACACAACATCCTTAATGCTCCATGTTCAAGTTTAATTTTACCAGTAATTCAAAATGTCGAATCACATCAGTCTCTCTCCCAAATATTTGGCTAACTGGGTTAATCCTGCCTCTTGAAATAGCCTCAGGACTCCCAACCCTGACAACATACCCATAAATCAAAGAGTATATAAAGGCAACGTTTGGGCTTTGGCGGGCCTGGGGTAAGTGTTGCTCTGCTGCTGGGGGGAGAGTGAGAAAAGGTTCATACTGTTTGAACTGGAGATGACCTCTTATTCGAGCTCTAATATCAAAGTCACACACCAGTGCCTGCTAATGGATGATAAGGTTTGGATCCACACACATACAGATCTCTGCTTACACCTATCACTACGGTGATAGAGGGGCATATGATAACTCCATCTCAGACAGAGGAAACCTACTCCTTGGCACCTCAGCAGCACACACACACAGCCCGGCTCTTGTGCTGGACGTGCATCACTTGCATCCTCCAGGCGTCGGCCACCTGCTGCTAAGCCTTTGCCCCACAGGTGACCTTGGTGAAAAGGCAACTTTCCGTCCTGACCCTCCGCCAGGCGAGCCCAGACTGATAGCTGATGCCGCACTCTGAGCGACACCCAAAGAAAAAAAAAAAGGGAGCTGTGGATGCAGCACTAACGCTGAGGTGTTCGAGTCCAGCTTGGCCACAAAGAACAACAGAGCCCGTTTACTGCTCACTCATATTGACCAGTGAAATCAAACACATCCTCATCTTATCCATTAATCTGATTATCCATTAATTAAACTGAAGTTACGCTGCATTAAAGTGATGGCCGGTCAGCTGCTTGGTTTGACACCAATAGGGCAAAATACATCCATCGGCCGGACTGGGAACAACTAACATAAAGCTACAAAACAAGTGGCTAACGTTAGCTAGCAGGCGAGCTAGTTAGCACGCTAGCATGTTGGTCCCACTACAGGGGAGGAATAACGTCTTTGCGCTGGGTTGTGACACGTAACACCGCTACGTGGTTTTGGAGTAAAGGCAGGTAATTACATATTTCAGATAAACAGACAAACAGAACTTACTGGTAAGCTTAGGGTTCGGGCATCCCGACGAGCTGCTGCCGGAGGCCTGCGGGACCCCGGACTTTCCTGTGCTGCTCCCCACGGCAGCGGCTGATCCGGTGGACGCAGCGGCGGTTCCTGGCACACCTGGCGGCTCAGCAAACGAGCTGGTCCTGGGCCGCCCGCTGCCGCTCATATCTCTGTGCAGGGGTCAGGGTTGTTTTTTCCACTATTTTCAGCCAAGCGACTATTAAATGTGAATATCCGGCAGCGAATAATCGTGGAAAGACACACCGAGAAATAGCGCTCCCGTTGCCGCCGGCTGTCTGGCTGATAGCTGTTGCTAGACACCTCGAAACAGACCGCTCGCAATGCCACCTGGGAGATGAAGTTCCAAGTGGCTGTTGCTCAGGTTTGCTGCCCAGGATTTCACGGATGAAAACAACTACAAATTTAAAATGACTTAACTGTGGATGTAGGCCAAAGACAGGGCAACAGTCACAGTATAAATCACCATACAAATGACAGGATTAACATATTTGTACTCAGGTATGTACCCTTTTAATTTACCACCTTACTTTTTTTATAGTAAAGATGTTACTTTTACATGAAAAAAATATTTGGAAATTTCTTCATTTGTACTGAGATTTTAGAAAATGTACAGTAACTTTGCAATAGTTATATAACAATAATCACAGAAATGGTAAGAAGGCTGAATATTTTCTTAAAATACCAGAAAGTTTAAGATATTTTTTAAGAAATTGTGGACTTGTTTTTAAATGAAAGGCTTTCCTGTGATTTTATTCAATATAATCAGTGATAGGATTTGTCTTACATGGTGAGAGGCCTCTGAGTGAGTCTCTGATTTGGCGTGGGCATGATGTTGTCATCTCCAGGCTCCCACAGTGTTTTAGCTTATATTGAAGACACTCTGACCGTGTCCCCTTACCTTAACCCACCTCTCACCCAATATGACCTAAACCTGAGAGGCTTCTCTAACCCAGTGAACACTCCAAACACTGAGATTCCTGATAAATGCCACCTGAAGAAGTACACACTGTATGTTCCTGGGATTCGGGAGGACTTCCTTGGCTGGATCTGTGGATGTTGTTCATTAGTCTACAGCCAGGTTTGCTGAAGTGAGGATGAATTTGCATTTACTATTCTCTTTTGTCTCTTCCATTGCCATTTTGGAAGGAGCACAGCTGAAGTAGAGATGGCAATAAATCAAAGATTGGTATCATTTGACACCATCTGTATGTGAATTGATAAAAAAAACAAAAAACAAAAAAAACACTCGGGCTATGTTAAAAGACAAAATCAGATGGCAATTATTTTGACAGATTTTGAGATTGTGATGTGATTCACGATTAGTGGGAACAATCATTTTGGCTTCACAATTTCCATCTTCACTGAAAAAAACATTAAAATTATCATAACAAGGCATTTGCCTTGGTCTGTATGGAACAAACATGTTTTCTTACATTTAAAGAACAAGATTTGTGGGCCAGGACATCTCTGCAGCACTACAGTACAGTACCTCATTATAATGCTGCTTTCGAACACTCAAAAAATTGCAACTTCTTGCAATTAGGATATTGTACTTGTACATATTTTGCAATTACAACCGTGCAAAAAGACACACATACATTCCAAAACTGTAAAACAGGGATGTGAAATAAACTCAAGCACATACAACATTGTGTTAGATCTTTAATATTTTCAATATTTAGTCTTTTTGTTGTTGTTTAGAAATATTGCACATGGTCAACATGCCTGCTTATGAGATAACACTCGCCTCGCTCATCCTAAAATTCCTTCTCCAAAGTAAGGACAGTTTATTTTTAAGCACAATCATACAGTGTACACGCATACGTGTGTGTGTATGCACATATGTCTGTGTGGGTGTGTGCACGCGTGCATGTGATTGCACATGCATGCAGATGGACAGCCCTAACCCCAAAGAGATGTGGATTGATAGTCTTCTGTTACCTGTGTGTGTTTATATATATATATATATTTATATTTATATATAATATATCCTGAATATATATTTCATATATATCCTGAATCAACTGGGTTTGATAACAGTCAAAATGGTGGACAAAATAGTCATGGTGACTATAAAAATACTGTCTCTAGAGTAGAATGTAGAATACAATGAAAAATATACTATTGATAATGTTGCTGTGTGGATAAAGAACAAGAGGTTGGTTGTGTTAAGACACTACCTGCATGTGCCAAAACATACACACACACCCGAACACAGACCTAAATGCACATATATGGAAATACCGGTATATATATTTTTTCACACATCCAACTGTATACAGAGAAACAAAAAGAGATACCCATAGTAATAACTACCCCCACTCTTCACCGAGGAAGCAAAGAGCCAAAAAGTGCTATTCAAAAGTTGTCTTTGACTTTTAGTAAGTTATACCCTCTATCTCTTCAACAATAACAATAATTGTGTGATTCTTTTTTGTTTTGTTTTATACCATAGTTAAAGATAGTATCACAACAGCTCATTCCTCTCACTGACTGACTGCACTGATTTAATATCTATGGCACAGAGCCTTTCCCCCAGAAACAAAATAACCCACCCATTTCCAAAAACAAAAAAAACAAAAAGTCCTATTGCACCATTTGACGGGAAAGGATAAAGTGTCGAGAAGAGAGGGAAGAGGGGAGGGCTCCAGAGACTGCCCTCCAGGGCTGGTCTAGGATCGGCTTTCCCTGAACTAACCCTAACCAGAGCCATCCTGAGCTACATAGCGCTTGACCCGGGACCAGTGCTTAAGGGCACTTTCTAACAACACTTGAGGGGGTTTGAGGGAGATGGGTGAGGTAAAGATGGGAGCGGAGGATTGAGGAGAAACGGGTTGAAAGGAGGAAGGACAAGGGGAGGAGAAATGTGGTTGTTAACATACAGAACAAGGTTATTATTTTTTCTACTAAAACAATCTCTAAAAACAATACTTTCCTGATTTTACTTGCGGCGGTCCCACACGAGAAGGGCCGCACAAATTGTGCAAACACCTGATTTCTGCGTTTTACAAAACGACAAACACCCCTGCTCCCCCACTTCTGTGTCTGGTGAGAAATCGTAGAGTAGGGAAGGGGGAGGCGAGAACCGCCCCAGGTACAATTAAAAGTCGGGGGGCCACAGATTGATTTTGTCCCCTTCTTTGTCCAAAGTTTTTTTGTTTTTTTTTGTTGTGATTTTTTTTTATGCTGGAGAAGAAACACAATAGAGCCACGAGAGAAAAACAGGCCACGGTAAAACTGGTTATTTCCACGGCAACGATAACGAGAGAAAGCAACATTATATCCACTGGGAGATTCAGAGAAGTTTGGTTAAAATTCTACTTTTTCTCTCTGTTGTTGGTGTCCTTATTCACTATTTTTATTTGTCTTCCTATAGTTGGAATATGATTCTTCCGTCCAATGAGCGTCATCCAAGTTTCTTCTTCTGCCATTTCTCTGCGGTCAGTGTCGAACTTTACGTTGAATCTTCAAAGCCTCACAACCAAAAGTCTCTTTACATAATCTCTTTATGGTGCCTGTTCACACAGGTTTTGGGGAGGGCACCCCAACAGACATACAGACATTTATAATCAGCTCCCGCCATTGAGGACTCAGTCTTTCATAATGGCAATAACTGAAGGTGCAAAGATTGGTCACACTACATCCCAGCTCCTGCCTTCTTTTGTTTGTCAGGAGCGAATAGATTTCATGCTTTCAGTTTCTCTTCTCACTACAATCACTAAAAACTGTGCAGGCCGATGGCTTGGTCACACCAGGGTTGACTGTGTTTGTGTACGAGTGCTCACACTGCACAGATGTGTCCATGCACTGCGTGTGTGTGTGTATGTGTACTGTATATATATGTGTGTGTGTGTGCTGTCTGTCTTGCAGCATCGAGGGGCTGTGGAATATTGGTGGAGGTCGTTGGGGTTGTGTTTGTGTCCCGACCACTGTGCTGAGGAGTGGAAGGGCGAGAAGGAGGTCAAGTCAATGGCATCTGAGGGCTGGCTGGCTGGCTGGCTGGCTGGCAACAGCAAACTGCATCTGCACAATAAGTGACAAAGTGCCTTTGTGTGTCATGGTCCTTGGTGGCGGCTCCTGGGGACTGCCAACCAAGAGTAACAGTCTGATTTGGTAAGGGTGTGTGTGCGTGTGTGTGGGATCATGTGCATGCTGGAGATTACGTATGCACCATGGTTTGTGTGTGTATGTGTGTGTGTGTGTGTGCCAGAGAGAAGAGTGTACCACAGAGTTTGTGTGTCCGTCTACAAACTACTGTACAAATGTGCTGAGAGCAGACCTGGGCGACTTGGTAACTGAAAATATTCTGGATAATTGGGGAACAAAAAGGGAAAACGATACTACAAGAAGCACTTGACTCATCAGGACTTGCATGTGATTTTACCACTTTTGAGGCTTTTTTTTAAACGTCTGATTAGACGAATCAAGCGCACCTTGAGTAGTCTGAATATTTGTGACCATATTCAAATGTATTCCTGCCCAGGTCTGGCGGAGATTAGTGCCAGAAAAACGGATCCCGCTGCTGCAACACATACAAGAACATTCTGCGGGGATGACACACTCCTCTCTCTTCTTCCTTCTTCCTTGATATTCACACTTTGTCATCCTCTCCAGCTTAGGATCCTTCACTTTTCGGCTCCTCCGGGCTCCTTCCTTTGTCTCCTTGTTGCTCCGCCCCTCCGTCCTCCTGGGATGATTGATTGAAAGAGGAGCTGTGGGACGGGGCGGGGTTGGCTTCAGCTGACCCTCCAGGCTCGATGGTTCCGGGCGTGGCTGTCTGCATGATCTTCTGACGCACCTCGCGGATCTTCAGCTGCAGGCACACCTTGGTGGGGAAGGTGTCTGAGTAGCGCGCCTGGAAGGCTGCAGTGGCCTGAGCTGGAGACGGTCAGAGGACAAGCAGAGTGAAAACAGGAAGCAAGGAGGATACAGCTGTATGGTATTAAGTATTTAGTAACTGCTACTAAAATCTTGTACAGTTTGAATTTGCTGCACATAAAACAATCACTAAGTTTGTGGACAAGATTTCTTCTGTTATTCAGAACACAACAATAGTCTGATTTTGATATGGGCCATGTAAATAGCATATTCCATTTCCATGTTGAATTTTACAATCAGGACATGTGGGATATGCACATATTATTTTAGCTTAAGTCATTGATTCAATCTACAATCTTCAGTTCTTATTGAGGCCATGTGACCAAGATCAAGTCCTATCTCTGCCGGTGGTTTACCTGAGGGGAAGAAGCCATGATCCTGAAACAGCTGCATTACCAGGGCCCGGCGCTGGTCCAGAGTTCGACGCAGAGATGAGTAAGGGACCCGGTCCAAATCTCCTAGAAGATCCTCTCCTTCTGTACCTGGTTAACAAGCAGAATATTGTATCACTTTCATTACACCTTCACGAGCTGCTCCTGAGCTGAGGTCACCTGTCCTACCTGCTCTGTCAAAGGTGAAGATGTCTCCTTCACACTTGGCGGCGCTTTTGGGGGTGTTGGGCTCCGAACTGCAGCTGGAGAGACGACGGGTCTTTCTCCTCGGGGAGCTGGGGTCTTCTGCTGTCACCTCTAGCTCTGGACACACGACACGAGACGGATGAAGGAGGGAATACGGAGTGAAAGGGGGGTAACAGAGTACACATGGGAAGAGAAGGACAAGGAAGGAGCTGTGAGCGATGAAATGTCAAGGTGAAAGTTAAATTCATCAAAGTTAGTTCACTCTCTCTCTGCATCTCACCGGTGGAGTTGCGTCTCTTCCTGCGGTAGCTTCCCAGGATGGCTCTTGGCGAGGTGGCCAGACTCTGCAGAGTGGGCGAAGGCAGGACGTCCTCTGGGTTAAACTCTGGAAGCTCAGCGAAACGCTCCTCGAAATACATCTCCGTACTCACACCGCTGTGTTTCCTGCACACACAGAACACAGTGGTGTAATCCGGTGGTTAAAATATCGAGGGACTGCCTCTGAATGTGAGCACATTTCCCATGCCTTCCGGCTGAGTTCTGCCAGGGCTTCACCACCACTCTCCTGCTGTCTAAATTAAGAACATAGAGGGTGAGCACTCCGCCCACTCACAGTCAGTAAACAAAGAGTTTCCACCATGTTTTTTTTTTTTTTTTGGAGGTAGCTAAACGTGGAGCTAGATGCGACTATGTGTAAAAATCAGTGTTAAATAAAGTCCACAAACGGTGTCCTCTCCCGGGTGCTGTAGCTCATCGTCAAGCTGCTTCTCACCCTAATCACAGAAGATCACATGAGCTCTCTCAGCTTGGAAAAATGTAAAGTGTTAAAATGGAGGGAACATTTCCTTACAACAACCAGAAAGACAGAAGGATTAGGCAGACTTGTTTTGTTTTGCTCTGGCACTGATTAGACAGAAGCCATAACTTAAGTCTGATCGCTGAGAAATAAATCATAACACTTATTTCATGTCATTTAGCAGATTCTGAAATGCTGAGGATCCTTTAGACCAAACCCACTCACATATGTTTGATTAAATAAAAAAATAATAAAGTGAGGATGAATGTGGAGTGCCTGCAGCTAATGATTCATGCCCCTCTAGTGCCGGCACTTACTTATCGAAGGAGTCAGGTGTCTTTTTGAGCGGTGGGGGTCGGAACTTGGTCTTCTTTGAGGAAGTGGGGGGGTCTCTTTCCGCAGGGGGAGGTGGAGGAGGGTCCAAACCTGAGGGTGGTGGAGGAAGGGAACGAGGTCCAGCCTGCGAAGAGAGTGAGAGAAAGACTGGTGACACAGCAGCTCCATCGCAGCCCTGGGAGGCACTCTTTTACTTTAAAGGGTCAAATCTGCATTCATTCTTGGAGTGAGATATGTAATATATATATATATTCATCAGCTCCAGCTCTGATCAGCAGTGATGGAAACACCCTGGTAGACACTTTAATTTTCACCTCATTTCCAGCATAATATGACTTTTCCATCCATCTCTGATCAAGCAGCGCTCAAACATCGTTGCTCAGTTTGAACTATCGTAACACTGGACATGTGAATGGAGTTGATTGCCTATTTTCAGGGGGTTCACCAGCCTGCTTACATGTGATAATTTCGGTGTAAAAAATTGTAAAAGTCCAAGTCAAAGTATCACATGTGACTTGTGTTGAAACAGACATAAAACTTTGGTTTTGTATTTACCCTGGTTATTCATCATTTTTTCCTGCAAGATGTCCTTTTTTTAAATTAGGTTATGGACAACTGTTTGTTGGCATGTCTCCTGTTGCATTATTATCGTTTCAGTCTCAAAAAAATTCAAAGGGATTGAGAAGTTTGGTTTGCGGAGGAAAAACTGTTGAAAACCATCTGATGTAAGTAAGAAAAATTCAAGAAAAGGGAAAATATATTCTAACAAATATTCCTGCGGATGTGTAAAATCAAAGCTATTTCCTGAGAGTTATTCTTCGAGAGGAAGAGAAAACAAAAAATCTGACCCAAAACTGTTTTCTCACCGATCTCTTAAGCTTTGGTTGAGGATGGTGTGATGAATGAATGAGGCAGGTATTCAGATATTCTCACCTCTTTGCTGCTGTCACCCATGCTGTGGTCATCTCTGCCTGTCTCTCTGCTTCCCTTCTTCTCACTGTTCTCCTTCATCCCTCTCTCTCGCTCTCTGTCCATCTCGCTTCGTGTCTCTTGGCAGTGTCCATCTCTCAGATTTTCCTCTTTGATGTACAGGCCAGTGTCCTCCTCTTTTTTTACTGGAACAGATAAAAAAATAATCTCAAACTTTGATATAAAAATACCATACCCATCCTCATTAACCTCACTTTCCACAAGTTTTGCAGCATCAGTCATTATCATCCAAGCTCAGTTTCAGTACAAGATTTCAAACTGGACAACTGACGGATTCTGCAAAAACATGGCCCTTTCATGCCTTAAATATAAGGAGAAACTGAAACCCATGGTGGAAAATATCTGATGATACTGCAACATTTTTTGAAAGTAAAAACTAATGACAGCTAAGAGATCATATTTATATTATATAACGTTTTGTTTACATGTTAGAGCTGAAAGCAATGAGATTCACGAGCAATTTTAAGGCTCCACACTCGACTAAACTAAACATTTTTGCAGAGTGTCCCAGACAACAGCAGGAAACCAACGTGGCATTTAGAACCAAGTCGGACAAAACAAGCGGAGGTTTACCTGCTGTGGTGGCAGCACAGCTTGACCACGCGTATCCTCCGTCCTCAGCCTGACAGTCCAGCTGGCTCTCCCTCTTCACCTCCACCTTAGGCTCCAGCTCGACTGCAACATTAGGATGAGAGGGTGCCACCGCTGAACCCTGCACCCCTGTCGCCAACGGAGAGGAAGGGTTCATAATGTCCTGGGCTGGGGCGGCCACTGCGGGTGGCATGGTTGTCATAGAGACCACGCCAGTAGCCAGTGCAACGGTCGGTGCGGGGTAGATGGCAGTTAGTACCTGATGAAGAACACAGCAGAGAAAGTGTATCAGAAAACAAGAGATTTTGTGTGTTTTACCTCTTTCACACAGGATGAAAAACAAAAACACTTACACCCACTAACATCTGGCTTTTGTCGTCAGTGGGAAAAGTGTAAAATCGTCATTCATTCACGGGTCAAATAACTCTGCAATAGTCACAGGTGTTTATCTGCTCCAGCTCCAATCAGCGGTGATGGTCCGATGGCACCTGGCAAATTTTCGCCTCTTTTCCGACACACGCCGAAGTTAAAAATGTTGGCCTTGAAAATACTATTCCATCTGTGTCCGTTCAAGCAGCTATCGATGATCATTTAGTTGGTGTTGCGTTTTAAAGAAAGCCTGACTTAAAAGTTACTGTCTCCATTCTGCTCTCTACTGATCCCAGTTTTCTTGTGCATTTGTGAAGCTGAATGTGCCAAAAGAAAAAAGAAAAAACAAAACCTGCATATTCACGCTAAACATGGCCTAAATATGTTATTATTTCCACTGTGTTTGAACAAGAAGGATATGAGCCACTGGCGACTGTGAGCATGTCATGAGAGGGAAAGCTAAAGCACAGACTATGCTCTGAAAAAAGTAGAAGTGGAATTAAAAACTAAAGATAGATTACTGATCAAAACTGGTGCCACACAATAAACAATATAGTGTGACTGTCAATATTTTCTCTTATATGTTTAGAGTCATTTATGTAATGCCTCCAAAGGAACGTAGTGATGATTTTATACTAGCTTCACTTTTAATCCTGCTGCCACAAGAAAATGTGCTCCCTTCATTTCAAAGTCTTTCATGAGGTTTAATTCATTCATTCATCTGCGTTTTTTGTATTGAAAACAAAAACTCATGAAACTGAAAAGCTGACCTCAAATAAAGACTCTTTTAATAATCGACTGCTAATGCTCAGCGCCGACTTCCACTGACCTTCACATGTCTAGAAATGAAGACTGGAAGCAAAATCACGACTGATAAAAAGGTAGACGATATTTAATTTTTCACTCCTTAAATGCTTATTTTGGCATCACCAACACACAACACACTCACTACAGTCTGCACTACACAAGGACTCTCTGGTGCTAACACTGTGCAGTTCTCTGCTCGACTTTACCTGACGACCAGCGGCTCCTGACGCCTGACCTGGAGGGGTCTGCGATTGACAGCTCAGGGGTGGGGCTTGAGCTAACAGTGGCGGCTGACCGGCCATCGGCTGAACAAGGGTTTGTCCGGCCGGGGCGATGGCGGTGAAGCCCAGTGTTGCCAGAGATGGTGGGAGATAAGCCGGGCCTGGTGCGGCTGTGGCCTGTTGGACTGTGGTGACTCCCGGGCCAGACTGGACATAAGTGATCCTAGAGGAGAGACGAATCATGAGTATCAGAGGTGAATATTGCAAATCACCTGAGAAGCTAATAATAATATGAGAGGAGGGGAGTGACTGTAATAACACATATGCAAAAAAAATTAAGACAGCTTTAAGAGTCAATAGATACACATCAGAGAGCAAATCTAAGCATGTATTATTTTATAATTTAAAGTTCTAATAACTACTTGACAAATCAACTGGTTTCTTTCCAGAACTTTTCCAGGACATTTTCAGTGTCAATCTAGCCAGTCTATGAATCCAACGCCATTTACTCTACCTACCTGAATTACAGTGTATTATCCAATGCTGCCTGATCATCAATAACTGAAAAAGTCTGAAAACCAGTAAACGAGATCTGCTGGTAGTTTTTCTTTTATCAACAATAATAAATATACAAAAAATAGTAATAATAAGATAAGCCTCTTAAAATTAACAACAAACTGGTTTCCTTTCAAGAAAAATCTCAGTTTTTTGTAATACTGTAGTATTGTGTAGTTTTGGGGAGTTTAAATAATGTTACAAGACTTCACAAGATTTTCCAGGACATTTTGCATTTGCTCAAATTTTCTATTACTAGAAAACCAGTCAACTATTTTCCAGCTTTTCCAGGATGTGTTAGGGACCATTATCAATCATGTGTGTTTGATCTTCAAGTGTCAGAATATGATGAAAAACACCCATCACAATTTTCCAAAGATCAACCTGACTTCAAATTTGAGTCCAAAATGAACTTGTATAAACTTGTAAACTTTGAGAAAAAGACATTCAAAGTTTTGACCTGAACATCAGATCTCACATCGCTCTAAGGGCTGATGGAGTATCAAAACATGTTCAGAGTGTTGACTTTCTTTATCTACAGCTACTGCACATTAAGCAGAATTAACATTATGACCTGGCTAAAAATCGAAATCTGACAGCATCTTTCTGTCTCAGAAGGCTCTCTGACCGGCTGAGAAAATAAACACGCGTATTTGTTGCTGTCTTTCAGGTGTCGGGCCTGTGTTAGTGACCTGGTGGGTGGAGAGGTCAGAAGAACGGTCTGTGGGGGTGCGGCACCGGGAGTCATCACCGTTGCCATGGAAACAGGAAAGGGGCTCCCAGGATGCACTGCTGCTGCGCCGTTAGGGTGAACGCTGGTCTGAACCACAGGCATGGGAGCGATCTGGATGATCTGTGAGGCGAATGGAAGACAAATAAACAAAAGGCGAACAGTTTAAAAACAGATATTTTTAGAGAGGACACGTCGGATTTAAACATTTATTTTTCATGTATCCGGGGAGACAAACTTATAAATACTGAATGCTGTTTTATAATCCTCAGAACAATTCTAGCACTTTGTTAAAGCAACTAGTGCCTGATTTCTCATCTGAGATTTTGGGGATTTAGAGAAAGAAACGGAAGATAATATTCATAAATAGGTTTTATTTAGTGTATAATCACCTGAAACTAAGATTTTTGTTTGCATTACTTTAGAATGAGCCTTTTCATATCTAAAGAGGTAGGAGGTGCCTTTCTACAGAGTCGAAACTGTTGCACCACCATGTTTTCACAGCAGCCCAGAACGTTCAAACCAAACACTGACTACACAGAGGGCCTTTCATGTTTTTCGCATTTTTAAGCAGCGACCGTAGGAGGAGGTATCTGCAATCTGCAACCTCACAGCTAGACGGCTCTAAATCCTACACACTGGACCTTTAACTAATTAAATGTTAGTCAATAAATAACGGTGAAAAAAGTGAATAAATGCTCACTACAAGTTCCAAAAGCTCAGGAGACCTTAATTCAATTGTTTTGTTCTTTCATAATTATTATATCAAGTGGTAAATCTTACATATGTAATTCGATCACAGATACATTAAGTAAAAAAAAAAGGGGTTACTAACAGGATTATAACTTACAAATAAATGATAAATGATATGAATATTATACAGTCTCACACATCGTCAAACTGAATAATAATCAGTACTCACATTATTTCATTTGTGCCTCTGAACCAGTGTAAATATTTAACTTAAATAATTACTCTATTTCCAGTAAATTTTTTGTCCGCTGAATCATCGATTACTATTTCAGCAGTGTGAATTTTGAGGCCAGATGAGATCACTCAAAACTTGATAAATTCTGACGGAACATCAGGCAGATTTCTTAAAAAAAGTTCTCTTCACCATAGCGACCCTCTATTACCCACTGTGCTCCTATCAGGGACATGTGTCAGCCCTGTCTGGTCTTTATGCTCTCGGTGCTGCTGTCGATGTAACAACCTTGTCACCTGTCACCAAACAGGGTGGCGTCGATTTATCTTCGGCGCTGATGACACTCATGTTGACATTCTTACCTTGTTTGCTGTTGCGGGGCCGTTCTGCACAGGAAGAGGCGGAGCGACCAGGGAAATGGAAGGATGAGGAGGAGTAGACCCTGTTCTCACTGTTGCCATGGGAACCAACATCTTGCTCTGCAAGACAGGCGACTGGGTTTGGACTAATGAGTGAGAGGGAGAGAGAGAGAAACGGAGAGAGGGAGAGAGAATTAAAACACTCAGCGTGAGAAACAGATGAATCGAGCAAAGGAGGGGAGGTGAAGACAGGACAGGAGCGACGGGTGGGTGGAGACACACTGAGACAGAGAGGACATTTCAGCCTTTGATAATAGTGAAATTCTTTGCTCATAACAAGGTGGAACAATGTTCTGTTGCTTCTGACTCTTATGAATAGAGAGTGATTAAGGCTTGGGTGGGCGGCGGGCGCTCATACTCATGTCAACAGTGTTTCTCCTGTCAATCATTTATCTCCTCTTTACGTAAGCCAATCACATCTATTTTCAGTGCTTCCTGTGGAGGTGATTAGTAAGAAATAAGGGAGCCACAGCAATAAGAAAAATCAAAGAAAGACATTTTAGTTTTCAGTGGACCAGTGTACACTAACTAATTCTTTTCTTCAGCCAATCGTTGCTCTCTGTCTCACCTCTGGTCCCGGGGCTGACTGATGCAACTCTGATTCCCGCCCCCGAGTGCACGCCATTGGCCACGGCGGCATTGGTGGGCAGGGAGAGAATTTGCTGGTGGGTGAGTTGAGGGGAGGAGGGGCTCTCGGTAGGCAGGATGTACTGGACCTGAGCTAGCGGCTTGGCGCCGGCGGGAGGGGTGAGGGAGGAGGTGGCGGCAGTGGGGTGGAGCTGGGGCTGGAGGACAGGTAGGGGGGTTTGTGCGTGCGGCTGCGGGGTGAGGAGCTGCACTGGTTGGGCAGCGGGGAAGGACCCTCCCAGCACCAGGTTAGTGACCAGGCCGCTGCTCCCCAAAGGGCTGACACTGACTGGACTGGGAGAGGAGGATGAGGACAGGTACCCACCCCCTGCAGTGATTGGCAGCTGCTGAGGTCCACCTCCTCCAATCAGGATAGCGGCTTTCTTGTCCTGGGGCAGGGAACTGAGGGTGACGGCTCCGTCCACTGGCTTGCTGGCGATGGGGATGGGGGTGCTGGCGATGGGTCGTACAACATTGGTCACCATGGTGGGAGCCATGCGGACACCACTGAGGACCTGGGTTGAACCCTGCTGGGCCAAAGCGATGGGAGTCTGGGCGTTGGATGTCAAGCCAGCGATGGACAGAGAGGAGACACCCTGCCCGCCTCCTCCACCTCCTTCTCCTACACCTGCTGCTGTTTCTTCTCCTTTGGATCCTCCATCGCTCCCCTCCTCTCCTCCATCTGGAGCTCTTTTTCTCTTCCTCTCAGAGCCCTCTTCACCACCACCTCCTCCTCCTCCTCCTCCACCTCCTCCTGCATTCCCTTTAGCTGAGGTGGAATCAGAGTGAGGGATGGAGGGAGAGGAAGAGGGGAGAGAAGAGCGAGCCACTGGCTGGAAGCCATGCTGGAGGGAAGAGAGAGATGGAGAGAGGGAGAGATCAAAGCCGGGAAAGTTGCTATGGAAAGTTCTTCTCTTCTTCATGAACACACAAGTTTCTCAACTAACTGAAAAATCTGTGGGTTTTAATGCTTGATGGGAATTAAGGACTTCAGACATCAAAAGCTCAAATGAAACCACCAACGACTGATACAATGATTTTAACAGAGAACTGCAGCATTGATATAAGAAAGCAACTCTTAGAGGCTTTTGCAGTGCAGACTTTTTACTAATTCTTGTGCCTTAAACTCAATTCCTTGACACGGCGACTACATACAAACGAGTATTAGAAACAAGTACTAAATGAAAGAATGAAGTTATTTGATGATTGCTGCAGCTACCTGTCCATCCGGTTCGTCTTCGTCGCTGTCCGTCACTCTCTCTTTACACTTGAGGTCAATGGAGCCCTCAGGACAGGAGTCCTCTGAGGGTGGGACACATATTAGAAGTCAGGGTTGTAGCAACCTTCAGCATAATGGACTAAACACACTATTCCAGTGGACCACTCACAGGAACATGTGTGGCAGTGAATGGCAAGAAACAAATATTTTTTTGATTCTGTTTGAATTGTGCCATAAAATACACATGTTGATGTTTGTCAATCTAAAAGGTCATTTTCAACTTGAGAAAGTAGAAAGTCTGTCATAAAACTAATCAAGACTGTCAAAGTACATCATTAGAAAGACTACACACCCAAAAGTTGTGTAAGTGACGTAACTAAAACCTCATACAGTTGGTCCGTATGAGAGCTATAAATTCTGTTTGTCCCAATTCCTTGTGTTTTTTACCTTTTTTTAATGCTTCTTCTGTGCTGAGGTGACGGCCATGTTGGTGCTGGAGACGTTTATACTGAGTGAGACAATGTAGTTCACTATGCAGTTTCACACAGAAGTCAGTGGTATTTTATCATCTTTACGACAAATTGCGACTTTCTTGACGGACAAAATTGTCTTTTAAATTGACAAACATCATATTTGTTCAACTGTTGCCTGGAAGTGACTTAATTTGTGATCACACAGCAACACTGACAATACCTGGACATTAAACTTGCAAAGACAGCACTATCACCATCAAATAGCCAATTATGACCTTTCGATATTGTTATATTTTAACACAAGCACTTACTGGTCTGGTGCTGGGGTTAAATGACTCAGCTATTTTTTTTATAGCTTTTAGGTGACCTGCTGACAGTGTCTTTTGTAAAGACACTGATCATTGTGGGAACTGAAAGTATGACTGAGGTTATGCAACTGTCTCTCTAACCACCAGGCCACTGTGCTGATCATATACTCACCCATGACATCATCGTCCCCCTCTTCCTCACAGATGACCATGCGCTCTTCGTCACTCGTCACATCCTCGCTGACCCCGCCCTGGTACAAAGACTGAGGCAGCGTCCGGTGGCGAAACAAACTCGCCCCGTCCTCCTGAGAAAGTGGAGAAAAAAACATTTTAAAGAAATCCTGTGGAATAATAACATTTATTTTATAAACTCAAACAGAATAACCTTAAGTACCAAACAACAACACTTCAGAAGTAATACTGCTATTATCAAAGCATGCATACATAGAGTATGAGGCTTTGCCAGCAGCATTAAATGAATGCCTTGAAAACAAAAGAGCTAACATGCAGGCCTATTCCCGCATGATTAGGAGCGAAGCAGCAAACACCAGTCTCATACCTTCAAAGGCTCTAAAAAAGTAGAAAGTGAAACCTTTGAAGTTGGAGGCTGAGCTCCCCCAGAGCTTTCAGTGGGTTTTCAACAGCAGCAACTCAAGCCCTCACGCAAAGAACAAAGAGAGTCCATTTGAACTGTTTCTGAACAGCGTGCTTTCACCGCTAGAGTTCAACCAAAACGCTCTGCAGTGTGAGGGGACGCACGTCTGCTGTGGGTCAATACACACACACACACACACACGCATGTTGATGCGAACGTGCTCACACAGCCTCTCTTTCTGCATTTTTATTAGTTCTACACTTCTCTTTGTTCTCTTAGATGCAACAAATGTTACAAAAGTGCATGAATAATAGTCTTGACTTAACTGGCAGAACATGATTTAAGAATAAACTAGCTGGAGATCTGTAACCGTTTGCTTCACATCTTTAGATCTCCAGAGTCTGTTTGCTGCCTTTGAGCTACAAATTAACAACCTCCTACCTTCTCCAGGTCTCTCTCCCTCTCTCTCTGCTCCAGGGTGTGCACGGCACTCTGGGAAAAGGCTCGGGGACGAGGGTGCTGCCCTGCAAACAGCCCCCCTTGACGCTCCGATCCCCCTGGCCAGCCCGAGCCTCCTCCCTTCCCCTCGAGCACCTGGGACTCTGGATGGGGATCTGGAGAAGAGAGGAGAAAGACTCTGAGCGAAGATCAAACACCACAGAGTATAATGGAGGGACAGATCAATAAAACTTTGAATTAGTTTCATAAAATCGCCACCAGCACTCTGTCCAAAGTATCAGCAAAATTATTTTTCATCTGACTCAATATTTTAAGTCACTGCAGGATCTAAAACAGACAAAAAGATATAAACCAGTTGATGAGGTAGAAACCACCCACTGATCTAAGAAGTTTGACTTGTAAGAGGCATTTTGAACGCTGGCTTCAAGATGCTAATCAGAGCTAATCAACACACACACACACACACACACACGCACACGCACACACACACACCTATGCTCTCCGACATGCTCCTTTCCCGTGACTCCTTTGGCGTCCCACGGCCCTCAGACAGTGACTTCCTGCGGTCCTTGTTGCACCACTTCCAGTCTGGGTGGGCTCTGAAGTGGGCCTCTTTTACCTGGAGGCGGAAGAGGAGGAGGAGGAGAAGGAGGAGGAGGAGGAGGAGGAGGAGGAGAGGGTCTTTAATTTTCAGTTGATGTAATTTAAGTCCAGCCACGATGTGTTTCACTACTCACGAGAACTACCAAATTACATCATTCAAGTCTGGGTGAATGTGAATGTATTGATATTTGGCTGAAAACATTCTGATCAATTCACTACCAGAATGTTAAAGACTCAGCATGTAATTTCTGCCACTGCGATCTCTCAATGTAAACAAAAACGTAGTAGTAGATCAAATCATGTGGGGTCATGGGAGTTGTTGTCTTTGGGTTCATCCTTGCTGTCTGTCACAGGGCTCAAGTCCGATCCATTAAGATGTATTAATAAGTTAAAACACTAAAGTTTAATTTTATCATGAAATCGCATGAAAACAAACAATTCCAGTGTGTAAAGACGTTCATGTAGAAATGTTCATCAGTCATTTGTAGACATTTGAATGCAGGAATGTTATATAATATACCTCTTAGTCTACCCTTTAACCTCGCCAAAGTGAACCAAACACGCTTCTTTACCTGGAAGGCCAGATCGTGGTACTGCTGCTTCTCGTTGGGCCCCAGAGCGTACCACCACTCCCCCAGGATCTTGCTGACTGTCCGGTTGTCCTGGTTGGGGTGTCGCTGGTGCACCAGGGCGCGGTGGCGTTTACTGAAGATCATGAATGCATTCATGGGACGGCGGATGTGGTCCTTCTCCCTCTGGTAGGGGTGTTGAAGAGGACAGAAAGTTTAGACATTTCTGGTGAGCTGCAGGAGTGACATTCAATGAGCAGTAATCTGCCTGCTTTCTCTATCTTTCTGCCCTTTCTATACTGATTGACTGTCGGACGTCTGACCTTCCTGTCTCCGTCCTTAGGCAGGGCGCTGAGGGACTGTGTGCGTCTCTTCATGGGGCCAGAGGAGGGCGCTGGATCGCTGGCCACACCCGGAGAGAAACTGCAATTCACACACACAGAAAAAGTGAAACTGTAAGTACACAAGAGACGGGAAATGGAGGGAGATTCCTGTGAGGGACTTTCAGGAAAGCAACAAGGCTGAAGGGTTGTGAAAGATTTAGAGACGAGTCCGCATTTATTTTAACACTGTCGTATTTATTTCACACCTTTGTGGTGTGAGGGTCCATGAAGCATTCAACCAGCGTGACAAGTTGTGCAGTACAAACCACATCTGTTATTTTTATTGATTCTGTAACACACAGAGATCACATGTCAGCTAACCAGAACAGTCGCTTCCCTTTGTCTCTCTGACTTTTTTTCCCTTTCGTTTACTGTGAATGTAATCAGCACACTTCTCTTTATCTCCTCAACTGTGGTTGTTATCACTGTGCATGATAACTGGTGAATATTTATTGTGTTAATTCCGCAGAAACTGCTGTTCCTACCACCGATAAATTGCACTCTTCTTGCAAGCCAAGCTTCCAGGAAAAAGAGACCAGACACAGAGTAAATAGAAAAAGCAAATAAAAATGCTGTCACAAACTGGGTTCAGCTTGAATTTTCATTGTATTACAGCTGTTGGAGGAACCAAATAGTAAAACAGACATTACTTTGTGTGAAATTTCGTATCACTATTTTAATAATACCACAGTTTATATTTGTGGTGACACTTGCAGAGAGCCAAAGAGAAAACATGAATAATGAAGCATGAATCAAGGCTGATACTGTAGACGGAAGAGGGTCAACAAAAATGAGCCAGAAGCTCCCAGGCACAAGCAAACAGCCAATTGATGGTTTAAAATTCTGGTTATCTTTTTACATAAAGCATACACCACAGACTTCCTAACTACTGGCAATAGAGCTAACAACTGTAGATAATCGGTGGTGAATAAACCTCGATAAATGGTTTCTTGGCAAAAAGGGCAAAAAAGGCAAGGCTGTTTACATTTCCAGCACGACAATTATAACCAGCAGAAAAGTCTTTTGAAACTGAGCTGTCAGACAGAATGTCTGACTCTCTGTTAGAGACTGAACTCAGAGTCAAGCCGTGACTAGAAGTGTATAGCGGGGTTTTGGCCTTCTTGTCTAGTTTTTCAAAATCATTTTCATTATATAGAAATAACACACAATACAGGAAAGATTACATAAGAAGAAAGAAGGAGATGAAGAAGATGAAGGCCACGAAGGCAGACACTGAGCCACGGGAGACGAGAAAAAAAGGACAGTGTCACAATTATCAGAGCAAGGGAGGGAGATTGAGGTTACATGTGGGTTCAGTTGGGGTCAGATGTGAGTGTGTGTGTGTGTGTGTGTGTGTGTGTGTGTGTGTGTGTGTGTGTGTGTGTGTGTGTGTGTGTGTGTGCGTGTGTGTGTGAGTGTGTGGGTGGTGTTCAGCTTTCTTTGTAGTTGGCGCCATCAGGAATCATCATGGGAGACATATTATGGTGACAGGAGGCTGAAAGAACATCTTCGGTCAGCGAACTATTGCTGGCTACAACATGCTTCAGCTAGGTGATGTCATCCACTTGTATTAGTGTGTGGCACTACAGTTACTACACGGGGAAGTTTCAGCTTGTCAGTTCGAGAGTGCAGAGTAGTTAAAGGAACAGACCACCAAAAATCAACAATACACGTTTTTCCTTTTCCCTCCTTTTATCTGCAGTGCTGTTTATCCATCTGGATTGTTTTGGCCAAGTTTTGGAGATGATTCTCTCAAATATAATGGAGCTGGACGGCACTTCTCTTCCGTCCATCCATTATCTATCCATTACCCATAACCGCTTATCCTTTTACAGGTGGCTGGAGCCAACCCCAGCTGACATTAGGCAAGTCATTCGTCAAAGAATAAATCTATGTTGTCCTTCTGCGCGATGCAGCTCGGTAGAAAGATACCAGTTCCTAAATTAAACTCTTCACAACAAGATCTGTGGATAATCTTGAGTAACCAGATCTTGATTTCTGGAATGACACATTATAGTTGAGTTTTTCAAACCACAAGCCGAGTGTTATACAGGGCAGACATCTCTATGACTGATATCTCCACTCTGCAACTCACACCAAAACAATCTAGACACATAAATAGCACAACATGTAAGAGGAATAATATGTATTTTGGATTTTGTGTTGAATTGTCCCTTTAAGAACTACAAAAGAAACATGCACATGCACATACATCTGTCAGCATCAGTTAATTAGGCGTGTATTTGTACAAGCAGAGCAAAACACCTAATAACTCGCTCACATCTCGTTAAGTGTGTCGACTGTGTTTTTCATTAATGCCTTGAGTCTCTCCATTGAGTCACAGCCAGGTAACAGGTGTAGTCACTGCAACATTGAGCATTTGCTGAAGCGATTTCTCTTTGTGCTCACAGCGATGGCGGCTCCAAACAGAGCCGCCATCACTGTGAGCACGGTGACCCTGAAACAGTCAAAACCACACTACCAGCCAGACAGCCGTCTGAGTCACTCTGAAAGAGCAATAACCCAGGCAGACGCAGAGACGCAGCCTGAGACTGAGTGGAATGAGCAAGCACAGACTGTACAACTCTTGCCAGACACACACGCACACACACTGATGCAGCTGGTAGAAAAAGTTGTTTGTTGTTGTTTGTTTCTTTTGAATTTCACTGTCAGAGGTGGATTTCAGTGCACCTGTTCTGTGCGTAGCGTCCTTGAGAGTTTTAAAGCCGGCAATTCAAACTACTGCTCGAAACTACATCTAATATAATCTACAGTTACGATCTGCCCTCTACTGAGTCATAGCCAGAGTCGCAGAGAGGAAACAAACACAATGTCAGAGTTGGCTCAAGATGAGTTTACACCATTTAAACACAGCACTTAAACAAGTCAGGATGTTTTTTAAAGGTTAGCAGAAGAACTTTGTTGACAACATTTTTTTATTGTTTAGTTTCCCGTATATAAAGTTAATTCAATACAGCTGCAGAGACTTTTTTTGAAATGAATACCAATGTACTTCTAGAAAAAGAGTTACGATAAAATCGGGAATATGTTGCTTGCTTATTATAATTTACATAACAACATAATATAAACTAAGTGATTCATCCAGACATCCCACCGCAGTATTTCAGTGAGTTTATGTGGGGATAACAGATATGAATGACTGCACTTGGATGTAAACTTGACCTAAATCAGATTAACGTTTGTGTCTGTTTCCTGTGTCTGACTGGTGGACTGGCCTCATTTCACAATGTGGTCAATCTGCCACAGCTCTACATATGAAATTAAATCAAATATTATGTTTGTCCCTTGAACTTCTTCCCTCTTCGTCTCATAATGTTGAATTGACAACCAACACAAAATGCACGGCTGAGGATTACTCTGATGAGTTCTATGTTAATCAAAATTTGTAGCAGGCTTGGGCTGATTAAGACTATTGGATTAATAAATATCGCAGTATTTGCTGTCAAAAGTGAACTGTATTTCATTTTTAATTCTAATTCATTACACTGTTATTTCTCACCTGACTGGCCATCTAGAATTTAGAGGGAGAGGAAACCAGTGACAGACAAGCTGCACTTAAAATATCTATATTATTATACCTACTATATATCTAATTTAAAAGTTGCTATTTAATATTATTTTATTTGTGCTGCTGCAAAGGGAGAAGTAAAGAAGTGAAAATCATATCTACTCCCAAGTCCTTCATTTATTAATGGTATTCATAGCACGAACGAATATAAAATAAAAATCAACTAAAATTAAATACTAAATTATATGTTGTATATGGCGATAATACAATATCACAGTAACATTTTTGGGATACACAGAAAACATCTTACAGTTTGAAACCTTAAATGGTAATCTTCATCACAACAATGTTGATAGTAAATGCAAATGAACAATGATGAATTACTCTTAATTTGACTGGCACCAAAACCCCTCCAAAATCTGCCAGATGATGTTTTTCAGGATGTTGTATTCTGTTACAGCACTGCCTGATGCTGCCTAAAAGGTTTTCAGAAAAATATTTTGGTGGAAGAAAAAGAGAAAAATCCAAGGAAATCTTGTGGCAAGAAAGGTTTGAAAGCCTTTTCAGATATCTACTTCATTTCATTTAAAAAACACTTACAATGAATGTTAAAAGTGAGCTGAGTATCAACCCACGCGCAGCAGTACAAATGGCCATCCTCAGGGTGTCATGCTGTATTTCAGTGGACTGCAGTAAATAAAGTTTGTGAACTGGAAGTGGCCACCTGTCCTGTGAAAACAGAGGCTGAAAAACCTCTGATCAAGCTGCAAAACAAGGCAGTGCTGACCAAATGATCATGTTAGGCGTTTATTTGTTGCCAAAAATGTTTTCAGAAAGATATTTTTTATAACCATTTAGCTATAATCCGATGCTGTTCGTTAGGAGCCAGACACCATACTGTTTCCTGTTTCAAAATAAAGCACCGCCCAACCCGCAGCACGTCACCCATCAGCAGGAGTGTAACTTGGTTTATTGGTCCTGGTACCTTTTCGAACCAGTGGGAACACCACAGCCCTTATTCTCTGTTTTCTCTGGTCATGTAGCACTCACTTCATAAATATTTGTGTCTCTGTGCTCCAAGGGGCATCTCTGCGGCGGTGTTCTTACTTCTCAAAGCTCTCTGGTCTCGAGAACACCAGGAAGAAGTTTGAAAAATAAGCCTCATAATAATACACTTAATACTTACGGGTCATCTGTGTCGCTCTCTGTCTCGCTGTCAGCCCCGCCCCTGTCTGTAGGAGGATTGTCATTGGTCGGGGGAGGGCGTGACGGCGATCCCCTCTCGAGGTCCGGAGGACCGGTTCGCCCGTCGCTCACTAGGGCCACACCACAACGAGGCTCTGGAAAATAAAAGCCAGTTAGAGAAAAGCTTTATGGAAGTATTTATCAGTCCCATATGTGTAAACGCAGATCTCCCCTGCTGCAGCCTGTTGATGGATAGCTCCTCTATTCTGGCCAACTGAGTGTGGGAGGTGTGAAGAGCTCTGACTACATCTATGTTATAATCTGCTGCAGTAGTAAGAGGAACACTTCATATAGAGTTGAAGACTATTCAGATACAAAACGAGATATTACCTTGAGGGTTTAGTGACTTCATCTGTATATTAATGTGGTATTCTTGTGAAATCACTTTTATTGAATTCTTGAGACTAGTCCCCATTACTGTTATTACTATAGGGCTAATATAACCAGCGATGAAATGTTAAGTTAGTACTTTTACTCAAATACTGCACCTAAATACAATTTTGAGATACGTATAGTATCTTCATCTTCAGCTACTTTATACTTCCACTTTAAAAACATTTGAGGCAAATTATTATACTTATTCCACTACAGTTATTTGACAACTTTAGTTGCCAGTCACTTTGCAGAGTGTGTGCTGCATCAGAGCCAATGAAGCTCAGTTTTAAATTAATGAATTTAATCAGATATTAGATAATAAAAACACTGATTAATCAGTAATCACTAAAATGCTGAATATCCAATGTTCAGCCAGGCCCACAGTGTACAGTACCATGCTTTTACTTGTACTTTTGATACTTCAGTACATTTATTGCCAGGAAATTACTTTTATGTTATTGTTCATATCATCCTCGCCGATAAAATGAGCTTTATATTTTATGATCATACGTCCTAAAATAACAAACTGTAAATCAACAGCTTAAATAATTAGGGATGCATGATGTATCTCTGACCAACAATTTATCAGGAAATCTAGTTTATCAGCTATTTATCAGTGTCAGTGAAATTATAGTGCTTTCATGGACTTAACAAACTGTACGCCATCCACACACTCCAAAATAGTAGGTGTCAGAATGCACCTTTACTTTGTGATCCACCAGCGCTAAGCACAAAGAAGGAGAGGAAGAAGAATGGCAGCACACAATTCATCCGCAAGGGTTCTGAGAGGAGGGAAAAAGTTTATTAGTTTTAATACATCTAATGTTATTACAGCTGGGGAATATTAAGTCATCCGTTTTAGACTTTCTTGCCCTCGTGTGCACATAAACTCCATGTTTTGGACTTTTTACAAAAGGGTGAAATTATCAGTTATCTTATCGGTAATTGAAGCCCCTATTTATCAGCTAAAAAAAAATCCACACTGTACAATCCCTAATTAGTCAATTAATCTATAAGTCAACTGACAGGAAATTAGACGGCAGACATTTTCAGTTATTTAACAAGCAAAAAAGTCAACAATCCACTGACTCTGGTCTCTAAGTTGTGATGCTTTTCTTTGTCACATTTTTGCAGCAAACTGAGTATCTTACTCAGTTTGCAGTTTGCTCTTCTATGTTTTTGATATTGCTGGTCAGACAAAATAAGCATTTTGTGGGTTCTTAGCGATTTTATCCACTATTTGCTGACATTTGATAGACTCAATGGTTAATCAATAGCTGTGGCCTTCAAACAGATGAAAAAGAAAGATAACTCAGAGTCTAAAATAAAGCTGCTTCAAGCTCTGTGGGAAAGGAAATGCATTTGGATTACTGACCGTACCCTCCAGTCAAAATTAGTCTCTGAATAAATTTTAGCTCTCCAGTCAATAAATAGTGTTATCAACAATGTTATTGGAACTATATCGGTGTGAACACCAACTGTGCTGATTTGCAGTTCAGTCGCAACTGTTTTGGGAAACACTGACTTGGCTGCTGGTATATCCAACCAACATTTGTACTGGCTGTGTACTGGAGTGTTTTGGCAGTCTGTACTTGAGAAACACAGCCATACACAGTATTTCCTGTTATGATTATTTCACTGTGGGAAATACTCGACTATGAAATATAGTTATATATTTTTAGGTACAAGCAGTGAAATTAGTCATCTGTGTCCATCTCTGGGGTGAAAAGTCATGATGTCATGTCCAGAGAAAAGTAGTGGGGTCATGTTCTACCTTTGCTCTGATTGACAAGCTGTTGGCCATCAGCAGGCTGGGCAGCCGCTCCTGATTGGCTGGGCTCCAGGAAAGGGACGAGCGAATGCCAAGGGAACACTGGCACCGACCGCGGCTCCACGTTGGTCCAAACTGTGGGAACACGAAGGGAGAGAGAAGAGAGTGAGGGAGAGAGAAAAAGTGAAATGTCATCATGTTTATTCCTCTCAGTATCGTGGTCTGTAGACAGAAGGTAGCGCTCTGCCCTTTGGCAGCATGTGAAGTCCGACGTGATCGTCAGCCAGCGATGAGCTAAAGCGCTACTAAAAACTACACTTTCACAGAAACTGCCACAGACTGAAGACCATGAATGGAGTTGTGTATTCAGTCACCTACTCTGCCCCTGTCTCCAACACACACACACACAGACCATCCCTCAGGATAATGAGAGTTGAGGGGTCATGTGGTGTGTGATGTGATGAGGGAACCTGTTATTTTATCCACAGAGATTCCAGACTCCAGACTACTCTGGCTAGACGGCTGCCACAGTGCTGCCCAGCTTCAGACTCTGAACTCAACTGTCTCTGCAGCAGGAACCGTTCCAGGCCAAAAGAAGAACACAGAGTACATGTTTTAATATGTACACTACTCTGTTACTACGGTCAAGAGATGGGTCATAGGGTTACAAGAAATATTACAATATTAATGTACTATTTTGTTTTAAGTATTTTCCTACACAGATATAGATCACAATATGCACGCTAATTAAACTGATAATAAACTGAGAAACTCTTTGCCTAGTTGTTGTCAAATAAAAGCCACGCATCACTGAACTTTCATGGCTTAGGTCCAGATTGATTTATCTCAACAACTATTTATTTGTTAGTGATTACATTTACTAGTGAATGACTTTAATGATCCTTTAACTTTTTATTTTTCAGGCTACAAATCTTAGTTTGACCTATAATTAGGTTTTTGTATCAATATGTGCAGAATATTCCCATCAACCTCAGCTGCATTTTTGGTTTGATAGTAATTAGCAAAGGTTGATATGCAAACTTACACAAAATAATAGTCACCTAATGTTAATTGTCAATTTTTGAGCCTTTGCTGTATAAGGGTCACTGTCATCATGATTGACAGCTGTGTGGACAGGTGTATGGGTGGGATCTACCATATCGCAGCACCACTGCTCGATAACTGTTGCGCAGATGGCAGCCTTCCTATCTGGGATATTTTGGCTTCATTTTTGTACAGTAGGAGGAAGTGGTGACGCATTGTGCATCTTTATGTGCGGTCAATGATTTGTACACTCTTAAACCGAAGGGATACACTCCTACTCCTAAGCAGCATGAATAAATACAAAAAACCTGTTGGGTTAACTGAAAAAACACAGAGGAAGAAAGAAGAAAACAGCAACATGTTTTCTTTGCTGGATACACATGTTCTTCACAGGATAGCAACAATGTGTAGAACAGTAAATGTACTAATTCAGTTAATTTTTAATGAATACTTTCTAATAGATGATTCATGTTAAAAGCAGATGACACACTATGTTCAAAGGAAGCTCTACTAATGCTAAAAATACAACCACTATTACTACTACTATGACTTCTACTGTTTTTACAGATACTATAACTACAGTCAGTGCTGCTAGTAAAACTTCAATAAACACCACAAGTGCTGCAACAGCCACAACCATCAAGAAACTATTACTACTAATTCCATCACTACAGCACTTTTAGATATTTCCGCTTTGGGCTCATTGGAATAGTTCATGGTCTTATTAAACAGCATTTATACTAAGTGTTGGTACATTTATATAATAAAGATTTTAACAGATTGAGGTTTAAACAGTTTCAACCTCTGACTGCAGTATCCCACATAGAAAGTCTAGCCTGGTGGAAATAAACTGGCTATGAACTCCACTGCGGCACTCCAATGTCCAGTTTCCGTTTCCATTAATAATTTTAGAATAAAGTATTAACATGGCCTATTTTTAGCCAACCATTCCCCGGCCATGGCTCATCTAAAATGGAGATCCAGATACTGCTGAGCTAGATGACGGAGAAACTGTAAATATGTCCTGGATGTGCTGTTTGTTTGAGAAGTTCTCTTTTCGATACTGATTGTGGTGTCACATGACAATAATCGCTGTGCTCTGGCGTTACTATTTACTGGCAGTTTGTGCTGCTGTTTGCATAAAAAAAGTTTAGCTGAGGAAGTGAGGATTATTCAAATGTTTTACACACCAGAAGCTGCTTTCTTAAGGCGGGGAAGAGCACAATTAATAGCAAATTTAGTACTTTTTCGCACATTTCAATAATGAAAATACAGAAACTATGCTTAACAGACTCTTTCCAACTGACTGGTTGATAGTTACGTTACATTTCAAGTATCACTGGAAATTTGTATGGTCAACATCATAATAACCCTCTCACACATCATTGTAACACTGAGAGTCATAATGTCACCCAGTGGAGGTGCAAAATCAACATTTGTCACAGTTTCCTCCCACAGTTGTGGTTTAAGTACACATCATTACCAGTTGCTCTGCTTTACTTTCCAAATCTTCATAATACCACTGTGTAAAAATGCAATGCTTTTCAATCAGTAAAGATAAACCTGTAGAAGGTAGAGGAGGTAATCAGGAGGTTTTCGGCCTACACATAATAATAGCCAACTTATGCTGACTGTGATTTTCCAGCCGCAGCTTGACAATTAAGTTAAAACTTCACAGTGTCACCCTACTTGCACTGAATTCAGCAGTGAGTGATAAAACAGAAAACAACTAGTATTTTGAAAATGAACATCTGGGAACTACGCTGTCTGTGTGTGAAATCTACCTGACAACAACTGAAAACTTTGGTTAAAATAAAGCAACAAATCTGAGGAACCACGTCAGCTTCTTTCACACTGAGATTATGTCTGCAAACAAAACTCTGAGAAAGGCGTTTGTGATGTTTGCCACATTCAGGATGTTTCCTGTCAGCGAGCTCTTGTGTGAAAATGGTATTTTTGAAGATCACATCTCAGTTGTAATGCACTGCAGAAGGATTTAAGTCTCCTTTCTGAATGTTTATGCACTGAGATGAGGAAAAGAGATTACTGATATTGACTATCATATTATATATTCTTTTTTTTTTACTTGTAGACAGTTGTAGTCTGATTTTTGAAAGGTCTTAAATAAAATAGTTTTCAGATTTTTATGACTGCCTGTATTTATTGATGAAAAAGCAGCCAGTTGTACTAAATGGAGCCTGACTGTTAGATCAGTTGACATAAATTATCAGCTGGCATTGGACTGTTACAGATATATCAGTATTAGCACATTATGTTGTTCTATATGCGGCGATATGAACTTATAATGCAGAAAAAGATGGTTGGGGTAATTGAAATTACCTGTGAAGCTCACTATGTATACTGATGTAATTTGAGACAATATTTATTCTGCCTTTGTTAGATATCTTTGTCATAAATATTTGATGACCACATTTGAAGTATCGTTACAAAAAATGAGAGTATTTCAGACAATTTTTAACACCTGAAATTAGTATCAGCACCAAATATCAGGTGTCCGTCAGGCTCTAGCAGTTATGTAGACAATTGAGGATGTGATACAAGAGGCATCAAGAATATCTGTGCATTTAAATCATAAACCTGTGAATCATAATCACAATCTTTGTTAAGCAAAATGTGTGTGGCCAGTGAAGATTCACACCTTTCCAAGTAGATGCAGTTTCTTGACTTTTAAAGAGAATAAAGCTGGTATTGTTTTATATTTTCTTATTATCGACTCCCACATAAAGACACAGACAACTACACAAAGACATGTTTAGACAAAGCCTGATTTACCTAATAACTCTGTGCCATAGAGCTACACTCTCTAAAAACTATAACAAACATATCATCAGGCCACACCGTTGGACTGGGTGGCATTGTCCTTACTTACGATAAACAGGAGCACTGTAATTTAGTTTATCCAACAAACATGATCCAACTCCTTTAATTACCCTCAAGAACACCCAATGTGTATCAATCCATCGCTGAAAATAGCCCCCAACAAGCGCACATTTCACTCCAGCTTGAGTAACGTTTCTGCAGCAGACTTTCAGGAAATTATTAAGCTTTTAAAAACTGTACTTCAGACGGATGAAAATAGGTGAGAAAGCTGAGTGCCGCAGACAGACTAACACGTTGCTAGTTTCTGACTTTTCATGAGAACAGTTGACGGTGAGAAAAAATATAGAATAACGCCAGCCTTATCCTTAAGGTGCTAAAGAAATCTTGAGACTTGAGATTCTTCAAACTTTTAATGGACCTGCTGACACCCCGAAGTCTAGAGGCATGAATATTCTAGGGAAGTGTAGTGGTGAGTTGTGAAAAACTGCAGACAGGAACGCAGCTCGGATATCCATGTGTCTCTATTGGTTTACTTACAGTGCCGACAGTGAAGACGGGTGAGAGGCAGCAGTGATAAAGAAACACACCTTCTTTAATGTGAGAAAATTAGGCTACTCGACTGTAGATTTCGACCTGTCCTTCATCTACACATTACTACCACTGTGGGTGCAAAAATCAATAATACAGCTCCTGAGCTTGTGTAACAAGAAGGGACCTAATCTCTTCTTCTTCACTGAAGGCTGCAGATGTACTCAGAGAGAGCAGTAATGAAACTTGTGATGCTAATGCAGCTGCACTTGAGCTGGGCTATATATAGGAGAGATCTCAGCCGTGGGGCCTTCGCTGCCTTCTGCCTGTGTTTGTTTCTGCGCCCGCTGTGGCTCTAGGTGTTTTTAAAAATGTATGGCAGAGGAAACGTTACGCTACAGAGGCAGGTGGCTGTTAGCAGCAGTGCGAGGGATGTGAGAGGGAGAGAGAAATAAAAGCGCGCTCCGGTAATCAGCTCAGGCCTCAACGCTTTACTGCGCTAATTCTACCAGTGGAAACAGTGTATCCATGACAACACGCCGGCAATACAATTACTCCTTTTTCTGCTGAGAGTGATGAAACACATTCACATCACGCTGGACCTGCCCTTGATGCCCTGTCTGAGATTGTTGATTGTCTGGAACACTGAGAGGAGTGTGTGAGAGTGTGTGTGGGGGGTGGAGGAGGTATCAGCGTCCTTGTTGCTCTCTACACTCCCGCTCTCTAGTCTTGCATGTCTAGACATGTCAATATCCTTTTAAAGTTTCTGTGAAACACCCCTCATCTCTCACTCAGGCACACACACCGACACATGTGTGAGACCCCCAGTGCAGGCATACTCAATAACTCTGACACACTACACACACTGAGTCACAAATTACACACAATGAGCAGCAGGTCTGGGAGGCTGCCGGAGCGACTGATACATCGAATCTTTCTGATCTTAATGCCTCAGAGAAAAAAAAAGGTTTCATTCTTCAGTCATCTTTACTGCTTGAACCAAGAATAAATTATAATTCAATCAGAAAAGGGTTATGAAATATTCAAATGTGGAATTCAAAAATCCCCACAATATAAATCTGTAACTTCTGACAATATTGATGGTTTAAAAGAAAACTTCCGTAGCTGCAACCGTGCCAGGCTCCCTGAATGTGTATGACTAATATTCTACATTTTGTCAGTATGAGCTGTGAAACTGAACAACCTATAAATTGCCAATATCTCTCTGCACTAACCCAAATTCCTGTACATTTATTACACTTTCAGTTTTCAGATTTAGAGGGTGTCACGTCGAAATGACACAAAATGAGAAATTGTTCATTTCAAATGGAAACAGTCTGCCTTATTCATATATTCAAGTAACATTTCTGAGTTTTGGCTGTAATATTGCAACGTTGGCATGGAAACAAGCACACAGTATATGATTAACCCAAACACATCTATTTCTCAGTGGGCAATTTTCTTATATCCAACAGCGTGCACACAAAGCTGAGAAAATATTTTAACAACTGATTTTTTTGTCAAAACACATACGAAAGAGGGTACAAGAAAGAAGGAGAGAGGGTGCTTATAAGCATTACATCACCCCTTTTCATTCTCCCTGAAACAACTCTATGTTCCTTCTGACATTTACAAAATCTCCTGTGTTTTAGACAGTTGGTTGATGGTGTGATTTAAGACGGGAGGAAGGGAAAATACATTGTACATGTATAACACTCTCTTGAACATTGAAATCTACATACCAGACCTGAAATGGACTGAAGCTTAAGTCAAAAATAAATGTTTTTAAAATGCCATTGATAAAGCAATTGTTTGTGGTGTGTTGCTGGCAAAATACAGCTTCACTTGTTCAACAACAAAGTATGCAGCTTTCAGGCCAAAGCATCAGAACCTTTTCTTTTCATTTCTTTCATTTGCTACATACCCGCCTACTAAATATGAATAAATAAATAAAAACGCTCCTAAAAAAGGCCAAAGTTCCCTAAATATGCAACTTATGCAACGCTACTTTCTTACTCTGCAAGCAAACAATAGTAAAGTGTACATGAGTCACAGCCATAGCACTCTGATGACACTCCTGTAACCCTAGAGAGATAATGAAAGCGAGAAGTACGAGGCGAGAGTACATAAGCTTCAGCTTGCCCTTCCTATTTTACAGTACAGCAGTATGACTTTGTATCTGACGCCAACAAAGCCACAGTCCCTCTCCAAGTCCTTCCTTACCAGTCCCTGGCCGTCCCATGATGATTTGCTTGCGTGGAGCAGGGTGAGGCGACTCAGCTGGCAGTATGAGCGGCAGCAGGGCAGTTGGCGTCGGGTGACAGGCTACTGGCTGTTGCAGCGCCCCTCCAGAGGCATCCTGGTGTCCCTCGGGTTTCCTCTCCCTCTCCCTGCCTCCGGAGCCAGAGGAGGAGAGGATCGAGCCCGATGAAGTGGGCATCGATCCTGGGGTGGAGGGGCTGGACAGGGCAGTGTGGCCCGCTGTGGCTGGAGCCAGGGACTAGGAGGAGACATCAAAAAGATATTTTTAGTATTTGCAGGAAACTGACTCGTAGCAAGAATAAAGTAGATGTACATTCTTGTTTAATATAATATCTACAATCTGCTACTCAATCTACACCTGCAGCACAATCCACTTCTACACTATTCAAGTTCCAAACGCTCTTCTTCACAACATAGCTAATCGCACCACTTCGAGGTCAAGCTTTTACCTTAAGTGCAGCAGTGGCTTCAAAGGTTTCTAAGCTCATCTTGATACATTTTCTACCATGACTCTGGGTCTCCCAAGTGCTGTAAATCCTTGGAGCAAGCAACAAACTTTTGAGGGCCATCTTTAGGGGTTATTCACAGTCCGTATTTTCTATTTGATAGAAAAAGTATTTTGGCCTGGCCCATTATCAGAATTTTTCCGATTATCAGTATCAGTGTTTTTTCTGTCAGATAACAGATAAAATAAACCATTTTAAAAATGTGCTACTTTGGCTCTCATACAACATCCTCTCACACAATGTCACACGCACATTAATATCTGATTGGTAACACTTCACAATGAATAGTCTATAAACACTAAATAATATCAATCTGTGAAGTAACTAGCAACTAAATGTATAAAATAAATGTTATGTGGAGACGAGGCATACAGGAAATACTCAACCAAAGTAACTTAGAATTAGACTTAAAACAGCACTAAAGTAAAGTGTGCCGAGGTTCATGCCATCACTGGTTGCTCTAAATTTTGACAAAAGAGCTTCATTTTTACTGCAAATGAATATCGACTCCAAATATTGGTTATCGGTCTCCTTGATTTCTAGTAATAGGTATCAGCATCAGCCCTGAAAAAGCCATTATCAGTCGCACACATCATATTATCAAACAAGCATTCTGAATCAGTGTAGATGGACACTTCTACAAGGTCAGCCTGCAACAACAAAAAGGCTTTTTAGGAATTTCATCAAGTATTCTTTTCACTGAAAATATGCAATATTATTCAATGGATTTAATGGATATTTCTCAGGGTTAAAGGATCAGAAATGTCACCCATTAATTATCATGTCAGTGCCCTTGATTTAGAACTGGTGTTGGCCCCTGGGCTTTACAGAGTTACTGCTGCCCACTGCACCCAGTCCTTAAGATGGGTTAAATGCAAACATTGAATTCCACTATATATTGCACTATGTATGATGGCGTATGTGACAATGAATTACTTTTGGTTTGGTTGGATGAAAGGCTGATACATTCTATCAGATGATAAAGATAATATTTTGTTATACCATTGTGATATCTTGACAGCTACGATACCATCCTGTGATCACAAGATAAAATTACATCCATCCTTAATCTGTACATAATCATGTAGCACAGAAACAACACTTTCTTACCGAGCTGGAGGTGACCAGAACAAGTGTGGATGTGGGGTTGCGCAGGAGAACTGCACCATTGGTGGTAGCCCCGTTGATGGGGACAGGGACCTGCAGGCCTGGAGCTGTATGTTGGGGCTGGCTGTGCTCTCTGGACCGGCTCCTCTCTCTCCTTCCTAATGGACCATCAGAGAACTTGGCCAGGGGGACATCTGGGTTACGGACAATGACCGGAGAATCGCGGAGGGGCACGATTCGGCGCGGGGAGGGTTCCTGGGGCAACGGGGAGGGAGGAGTGGGAGAGACCAGCATGGGTGGAGGCGTGGAGGCAGCAGAGGATGGTGGTCTGCTGGTGGCGCTACGAGGCCGGGGGAAGGAAAGTGAGGAGGGTGTTGTGGGCTGACTTTGAGGGGAGAGGACTCTGAATGCAGCTGGGTTGTGGCCCAGGAGTGTGTCTCCCACCATCCCTCCCCCTAAGCCCACCAGCTGCTGCTGCTCAGGTTTGGACTGGCAATCTTGGACTGCAGGCAGCGGAGGAGGCGGGTGGCTGTCAAGCTTCCTCTTGCTGGGGCTCATGGGGACTGTGAAAGTGAGGTTGGTCTGAAAAGTGGGCACAATACCCGACAGGTGGCGCTCTCGCTCAACACCTGGCGTGCCCATCTTAGTGCCACTAAGCTGGCGATGGCGGCGTGGAGTAAGTGAGGCGGGAGCAGTGATGGGGCTGAAATTGGCAGGCCGAAAGCCAAAGAGCGGGGAGGGTGAGGGTGATGGGGTAGGGGAGAATGGCGACTGATTGGAAATTGGGGAGAATGAGGGTGTGCCTGAGCGGGAGCCCCCCAGGGAGACCAGCATGGTCGCTGCCTCACACTCATCAAAGTCGAAACGAGAGAGGTCCTGGGGGAGCAGAGAGGGAAGGACCAAGCGGGGACGGGAGTCTCCTCCACGGCTGCTGGCCTCGCTGCTTTCCCGTGATGTCTCGTCCCAGTCATAGTCTGAGCTGGCTCTCCCACCACTCAGTCGCAGATCCGATGGCGTGAGGGTCCCTGTGCTGCTGGCTCCACCCCGTTCCCGTCCGCCTCCACTGGCTTCCATCTCCTTGGTCCTCATTGAGAGGTGTCTGGAGCAGTATCCTCGGCGCTGTGACTCTTTAGAGCAGCCCTCTCTGGAGCACAGCCTCCTCCACTGCTTCCCATTGAACTTCTTACGTATGCCTGTTGGCGTACAGACCACATCTCCCTTCTTGTACTTTTGCTGGGCAGCAGTCAGTGGGGTGCGGGAACGTGAGGAGGAGGAGGAAGTCGAACCTGATCCGGAGCCACCACCACCTGCTCCACTGGAAGAACCTCCTCCTGAGGCCTTCTCTAATCTGGAGGAGGATGTGGTGGAAGAGGAGATGGGAGGGAGTGGAGGGAGCTGGGATGTGGTAATGACAGCACCAGCTGCTGCAGCTGCTGCTGTTGCTGGGTCAAGGCCTAACAGGACAGGTGAAGGAGGGGGGTGGGGGTTCAAGGCCATGTGTGCAGGGGGGATCCCGATGCCCCGCACCACAGACAGGTGGGGATTGAGGTAGCCAGGTGGGGGCTTAGAGACAATGTGGCGGTGTTGGGGAACTGCCATTGTTTTGGCCCCAGGTATGATTGCCCCCACTGGGACCATGTTAAAGTGGGACACCTCCATGTCTTCTTCGGGGGTGAGTGGCATGTATGGGTGGTGCTGCTGTGGTTGATGCTGCTTTGCACTGTTCTCCCTTTCTCGCTCTCTTTCCCTCTCTCTATCCTGTTTTCTCTGGAGGTCCCTCTCTCTCTCCAAGTCTTTCTCAATTTCCCACTCTCGGCCTGGAGCAATGCTGAGGACTGATGCAGGAGTTACCGGGGAAGTAATGTGGCCTGATGTTGAGGAAACAGGGACCATGCCTGGATAGGGGATTCCTCTCCCCATCACTGACCCCACACCAGGTACCATCCCCCGGCTCAAGCGACAAACCTCCTGCTCCACATCAATCTCTTCCCTGTCCTCCCGTTCCCTTTCCTTATCTCTGAGCCCCTCATCTCCATCTCGCCCTCCTCCAGACGGCAGATCCAGGTCCCATGGCGGCACCAGAAGCCGGAGTGTTTGTCGGGAGACCCACACTGCCTGGGTGGGGCCAGCTGCCCCTCTACCATTCTCTTCCTCATCCATAGAGTGAGATCTTTCCTCAGACAGCAGGACTCGGTAGCGGTTGGCCACCGCAGGGTGTGTGTCCACCTGGTTCACCACACCTTCTCTGTACCACTGCCATTGGCCCTCGCTGCCCTCCTCATTACCAAATGGTACACAGACTCGGGTTCCAATAGGTATTTGATGGACCCCAGGCGGCGGGGCATCCAGGATAATGTCCACCACCCCTGGGGGACTGTCATGTCGATACGGATAACGCCACAGTGTCTTCTCCCCATTCAGTTGGACCTCCAGGCTTCCAAACTCACCGCTGACTTTACGGACCACTCCAGCCCGGAACACCAAGTCTGAACTCCCACCTTCATCCCTCCTTTCGCTGCCTCCCTCCTCATCAATTCTTCTCCTGAGCTGGCGGGCAAGAACTCGCTGATTCTTCAGCCCTTTGGCAAGAGCGTCAGACAGCGCATCAGAGAGACTGGGTGGTCCATGTGTAGACATCTGTGTGAGGGGATGTGTGTCGCTGACTACCTCCAGGTCAGCTGAGTGCTCACTGGCGGTGTCTGTTGAGGAGCAGCGGGGCAGGGGGCTGGGCGACACTCGCTCGGCATCTCTCAGCCCTTCACCTCTTCCAGGCCTTTCCCTGTCCCCTCCCAGAGTCAGGATAGGGGGTCCTGGGGAGCTATCCCTAGGCCCCTCCCTGCCAGTCGTCCTGTTTTGGAAGTCGTCCATCAGGCTCCGACTCTGACTGTTGCCATCACGGTGCGAGACACAGATGTCACTTCCTGAACCCGTTGACCCGTGGTTGATGACCCCACCACTGAGAGGAAGAGGAGGAGGCGTGCTGGTGGAAGGGTTGCTATGGTTACCAGTGATAGATGACGAGCAGTGTTCGGAGGTGTATTTCTTCTTAGGAACGCGGGCCTTGAAGGTGGCTGTTTTTCGGCTGGAGGCGGGGTTCGGGCTGTTGTTGGCGCTTGGCGTACTGCTGTTACTACAACTGCTCCCACCGCTGTCACTGTGGCTGCTCACAGCTGACCTCCCTGATCTATCATCCGAGGATGTCAACACTTTCCCAGAATCCATCACAAGTGACACTGTCGCCTCTGAGAGCCCTTCTCTGTGAAGCCCTTCCCCTTCTGAAGTGTCTCGTGCTCTGATTGGATCTACCTGCGAGGATTCTGAGTGTGAATTAGATGAATAAGATGAGGAGGGTGTACGGTTTTGTGGGGATCTGCTTCTGTCTCTGTTCTCATCTGAGTCTCTCTTCTCCCCTCCTTCTGGGGCATCCCCCGCTCCACGGCGCTTCCCCCCTTTGGCCCGGGTGGAGGGAGGAGAGCGCCGGCCCTGCTTTTTTATCGGCTTCATCTTTTCATCTAGCTTGCCTTTTCTCCAAACAAATCTTTTTATTTATTTATCCCAGAGATTCTCTTTGGCGTTCCTCTCTTGCTCTGCCACGTTTTTTTTCTTCTTCCCTCTCTATTTTCCTCCTCTGCCGGGGCCTCTCTCGCTCATCCTGTCTTGTCTTCGTTGCGCGACTTCAGCACTTGCCCACCTTATTCCAGAGACTCTGAAAGAAAGGGAACAGGGAGTGTGGGTTACTCATGTGGCAAACACATTCAGACATGCACAAAGCCTATTCACTACACAAGATAGCGACTGACTGCATGGCTTTGAGAGGACAAGTGACTGACTGAATCAAAATCAAACATCTATGAAAACATTGAAGCGACATCAAAGTAATTCAAAATAAAAGCACAGCAAAGAGGGATGTCTGATCACTGGAATAATACAAAATAAGAGTCATAAACAGTTAAACATTAATTTTAAGAAACGTATTCACTGCTAAAAGATGCACAATCGTATGAGAGTAGTAATGAATATGACTCATCTACAATTCATTACACATTAATTCATTACGTAACAGGTTCTACTCACATTACACAAGGCCTGCATCCATACCAGGTACATATTGAAAACAGGAGGCCGTATTGTCGGGTAAACACAATTTCGACTTACAACACAGTATGGAAATAGTGAGAAGCACTTTGCAATTTGCCCGGACAAGCCTTTCTGCATGCACTCTCACACACACTCCTCTAACACGCACACTACTTCTTGGCCGGGCAGTAGAGGCGGGGGAATTCCTTCTTCGCTCGCATACTGAAACCCTCCCTTTCTCTCTCTCTCTCACTCCTTCTCTCTCTGTGTCGACCTTTATCTATGTATTTCAAAGCCGAGTCAATCCGCCCCTACAAACTCCATTTCCTGTGGAAGACCATTACCTAACTTCCCGTTACTTTATTCCTCCCTCTCTCTCTTTGCTACTATTACACTTTCATTCTTATCCCCTGCCTCCATTCTCTCTTCTCTCTCTGATATTGATTTCTACCTCTCATCTCTTGCTTTCCTTCCTCTCCTTCCACTTAGTCTCGATCCTCATTTTGTGCTGCAGGCATCCAGAAAAGCAGACTTGTTCCGAATAATTGTTATTCCACACCAGAGTCATTCAGTATCGCTCTTAGCCATGCCAGTCATTCAGAATATCTCCTATTCCACACCGGATTCATTCACAGTTCTGCCTCCATTTAGAAAGTAAAAGAGATTGATTTTGCTGACTTGTTGAGCCAGAGACTGTTGTCATTTAACTGGTTTGTTTGCTGTGTGGCTGATACGCGCGGGACTTGCCTCAGGTCGTAGCTGCTATGCGCTCTGCCTCATTTCTTCCAATACAAGAGTCTCCACGCAGCTACGAGTGTGGAGAGATGAACACAAGTGTATAAGAGGAAGAGCCAAACATCCCCTATATGCTCTGTCGTCGTTTGGAAATTTCTCACTCTGACTGTGATATTTACTGTCAAAATGTTCTCGATTGATGTCTATCATCCTTCAGTAGGCATGTCTACTTGTCAGCGAATGTTTGACTGTCTGTTAACTTACATGTCTGCCTGTCTGTCTGTCCCTGTTTCTACATCCATCCTCCCACCAGTCTCTCTCTCTCTTTGTCTGCCTGTATCTTCTTTTCCCTTTTGCAGCCTTCCTGTTTGTCTGTGAAGGCTTGCATTCATTCAGGTCCTTTTAATATCTGCCACATCATATCGGCTAGAGAGAAATCCATTTTCAGAGATGAGTGCCGCCTGTCTCAAGGCCACACACACAGCAAACATCTATGTGATGATAGTTGATAGTGCGCACAGAGAGACGGAGAGCTCCCTGCCATCACTGTGCTCTATGTAAATCCCTATTTAGGACAGACAGCCGTAGAGCAGCCACCATAAAATAATTTGGCAGCCAGCCTTACTTGGTCACGATAGAGGTATGCTACGTGTGTTTACTCAGTAGTGCACTGTGTACAACAGCTGGTGTCAGAGTCATGGGCCTAATGATAACAGCTTAAAGACAAACTGACGCAACTCACACTACCCTCTGTGAAATATGGAGCAAGGAAGACCATATGGGAGCTATAGGAGGCCGGTGTCTCAGGTATACATGAAGTCCAGGGCTACAAGATCAATCATATTTTATTTTCAGAACAGCTTAAGGCCTGTTTTATAGGTTGACATGAATACAGGGTAATCAGCAAGAGTAGCCTCTGTGCTCACAGTGCTTGTACTCTGTGCAATACCAAGAAAGTTGAATCTTATCTCCAAATGACTGTAGGCAGTATCGAGGTGAAACGAGGCATGTGAGGTGACAAAAACATCAACTATTGCTTTTCAGGGCGCATAATTATATTTTGCTATATGATTGCTGGGGTTTAGGTTGTGGCTTCAACACAAAACAACTGGGCTAAAAAATAATACAATTTTATTTTTGTATTAAAATAAATGTATCTATATCTATATCTATATCTATATCTATATATCTATATATAATCTATATTCCAACAGTAATCGCTGTTATAGAGTATCCTGTGTCCTTTTCTGATATCTACACCACCAATGACGGAACAGGGAAAACTACCAATTCCAGCACTCCTGGTGACAGCTTACACAACAAAACAGGCCAAGAGAAAGAGAAAGAGGTTTAAGAGGGCTGCTTCAAAAAAAGAACAGACTCATGCAAGTGTGGTGACATAGAGAGGAGGGAGGGGATTGCTCACTGTAAAATGACGAGGAAGTTCAAACGTTGACAACGTTTAGAGCAGCTTTAAAGGTGCACTATGTAAGAACTGACCACCTGTTGAATTCATACTCATAACAAATAAAGGGCAGTGTATCACTGGAGAAATTGCAAACTGCTGCTTACTGTAGATGGTATTAGCTAGTTGGCTCATTTAGCTGTGCAGCCAGCAGTCGAAAGTGGGAGTTCTGAGAAATGGGGGAGTGTTGGTGTTTACACTACCAGCACAGTAGCTTCAGAACAGAATGGGTCGCAACTAACTGGCTAGCATGATAACAACTTTGAAACGCAATACATAGACAGCATAATGTCAGAAGCTTTATTCTCACTGTTGATGATTTAATTTAAATAATTTTCATCTTTAATTTAATTTTTCTTAAAGTTTTCATTTAAAATTTTTACATATTGCATCATTAAATAAAATGCAACGAAATACAGAAATGTGTGTTTAAAAAAAAGAAACACCCTTTAATTCAACTTCCTTTTTCAAGTCTAAGTAATAAAGTACAGGCTCCGAAATGTACTCAAAGAATCAAAGTAAAAAGTATTCCTCTGAAGGACATTTCTACCTGATTTTTCTGGCCAAATCTAACTGAAGCCTACATCATATTAATGTAATTCAGAGATTATTAAACTTAAAGGTAGAATCAGTAGGATTTGTCCCAGTTGTTCCTAAATGCATCACAAATATAATTTATTGATGAGTCTCATTCTTAGGATGTCAAATAGCCATATCTTAAGTGGGTAAGTCATCCTGAGCAACAACAAAGTAAGGAAATATGAAAATCCAGGCAGAGGTCTGCAGAGTCTCTGCATGTACGAGACGCCAACACACCTTTTGTCCGTGCAGTCTTGTGATGATGGCGAGGTGGCGTGCGATGACGCAAAATAAAAATAATAGATAATTCTCCTCAAATGCATTAAATACTCAATACCCGACTCAATATCTAAACTTATGTTGAAACTATCCGAGATGAGGAACTGAAGAACGCACATATAGTCACATCCTTTGTAATGTTGTGGAAAATCCGACCCGAGTCGTTCACAAAGAAAGTCCAGCAACATTAAACAACTTAAGGAAGACGAGGAAGAGAAGATAAGGAAGATCTCGCTTTTCATGTCACGACACAATCTGCTCACATTTGACCAATAAAAAAGCGATTAATACATGTAATTACTCCCAATTTTTACATACAGCATCTTTAATTCAGCGTTTATAGCATAAACATATAAAACTCCTGCTGCTCTCCACATATGTTGCCTACATTTCCATACACTCCCTATAATCCACTATCACTCGGCTACACAGAGTCTAGAGGTGAACTTGGACCTCTTCGGTTGTTGCTAAATCAGTTTTCTAAGGTGTATTTTTGACCCAGCACCAAAGTGCATGGTGTTTGAAAGTTTTGTCATTAGCAGTGTACCTCTTTAAAAGGATTACTACGGGTGCCCTACAAACGACAGGCCGGGGGTGTATAAATATACTGACATAATCATATTCCAGGGTAGATAACAGCTGTTAACTTTATCTAGACGAGGCCCAAAGCACAAAATGCAAACTACATGGGCTGATGTCGTCACCTCTGGTTTAGCTGGATAGTACCGTGTATGTGTCAAGCCCTCGTAGTAACGCGATTACTACCAGTTTTACTCCACAACACAGCAGCAGGCCGTGGCGTGCAGCGACCAGGCCTCAACTACACACAAGGCCGCTTGGAAATCCTCTACTCACTGTCACCGGGAAATAACCGGTTTAACGGGCGTATTGACCCGTAATACCACGTAATACGTTGTATTCGGTGTGCTGCATGACATGTGTGAAATGTCCCGAGCAGATGAAACGCGTTAACTTTGCCAATCCGGTCCACAGACACACACAACACAGCGACAAACAGCGGACAAAGTCGGTTTGTTTGGCCCATCCGAGAGTGACAGTCGTGTGGGAACGAAGCTAAAGCTGCCGGGGTAACTTTGCACTGACACTCGTCGTCATTTGCATTTGATATAGTGTCACAAAAACTAGTCCAAGAAAGAGAGAGCGAGAGAGGGGGAGAAAGAGAGAGGGCCCCGGATAAAAGAAAAGAAAAAGAAGCACACATTAATTAAAACAGCCACGTTGATTCATGAAAAAGAGGAAGAAAATATGTCAATGTAGGAGCGCGAGGAGGAGGAATGACAGGCGAGGAGTTTTCACACAACGCACGAGCCCACGAAGAAGAAGAAGAAAATAACAGTTGTTCTCGGAAGTCCAACGGCAGTTATGGCGTTGAATTTATTTCTAGTGGAAAAGTTTCGAGCTCACTATGTCTAACCGCACCGCTCCCTTTTTTTTCCCTTCTTCTTCTTCTCTCACACAAGACACCCAATCCGCCCTCTGCTCCTCTCCCGTCGGCCACCCGTGATATCGGAAAATATGCTGATCAGCTCAAGTGCTAACACTGTTTTTTTTTTTTTTGTGGCCACAGTAAACATGAACAACGTTAGCAGCTCGGCAAAAGCACAACAAGCCCCACTGCAGTGCTGCAGGAGAAAGATTTGTGGGCAGCTTACACTCACCAGGGCTGTTAGAGGACCCCGGTGTGGTTCTCTGTGGAGTCCGCCGGGTGAAACAGGGCAGGGTGGCCAGGCGTCCGCAGCTGCCAGCTAACGGCCGTTCATGGTTCTCCGGCAAAGCAACTTAAAAGGAGGAAAAACTACTGCCCTGTACATTCTACTCTACAGTCGCAAAATGGTGAATGAAGCCCCAAAGCCTTGACAACCATCCCGTGCGGCCAATCGTCGAGCACGAACGGGTACAGTAGCCAATGGGATGGCGCGGAAAGGCGGCGGGGGCGGAGCTTCGCGCCGAAGTAAATTTGACGGACGGAACGAGGCGGCCAATCACAGTGTGGGAAAACACAGAACAGCTGTTGGGAGAGCGAGGCTGCGGCGGCCAATGGGGCTTCTCTGTGGGCCTGTCTGTGACTTATACAGGCACGCAGGACAAGCAGAGGGATCTTTCTCTCTGTCTCTGTCTTCTCCTCATCCCTTCTTCATTTGTCTACAAGCATGACAACAAGCGTAGACACAGACAGGAAATGTGTCTGTCCTTTCTCTGACCTTTTCCAGCAAACACTGACAACAAGGCATCCAATTAAATGCAGATCAATATGTCTCGTGTTATAACTTCAGCTCGCTGCATAGAAAGCAGCCTTGACGAGACTAGTTATAACCATCTGTGTGGGATTTATTCCCCTGTGCAGTGTCTCCACTCTGATCCATGTGAGCCACAGGTTAAGTGTAGTTTCACAGGGACCACAGAGAACACCAACTCCCAAATTCTTAGGCTTTCTCTCCCTCCATCCCTCTCACAAACTCTCTCTTCCCCCTCCCAGCTAATCAGAGGAGCTCCAAGCAGCACAGCACCCCTTAGTCCCGCCCCCAAAGCCAATCAGGACACCCGCTGGAGGCTGTACGTCACCAGAGCAGCGTGCGATTGGCTGAGAGGCCCGGGGTCTGCAGGCCAATGACCGAGTGCTGTGGTGAGGTCATTATGCTTGTTGCCATCAGCTTGGCCAAACAGGAAGAGTGAAACCCCAGTGAGTAAGTTGGTCCAAACGTGGGATTATGGTTCCTAAGAGAGTGACCCATATACACTGTGGGCCTCTGTGCACGCGCACACACTCACACACACACACACACACACACACACACACACACACACACAGTGTGTGTATGCGCATGTGTACGAGCAGGTACAGGCTGTAATACACTGAAGAATACAAGATGCAAACAGGCTGAAAAAAAATACAGTTAAACATGCATGAGTGAACGCACACAAACACGCGTACACACATATACATGACTGTGCAACACACACACACAAACACACATACGCATGCACACAAACACACACACACACACACACAAGCAACACTGTGGCGTCCCGCTGCAATTTCATAAGACACTAATGGTGTGTGAATTGCTGTAGCAGTGCGACGTGCTGTTTCTATAGCTTACAGGCACAGATGGCGAGTTTGGTCAATGATGATACAGAGATGGCTGGTTGCAGCATTGCAGTCTGCTGGCACACACACACACACACACACACACACACACACACACACACACTCACTCACACACACGCATATGCGCACAGGCGAGCGGGTACACTTACCACAGTCACACACAACTGGGCGTACACATACAAGCAAGCACCTACACACACATAGCACCGCGGAGTTAGAACATGCCTGGGTGTTACATAAGCTGTACGTGTACTGGAGCACACACACACACACACACACACACACACACACACACCCACTGTGCCTAGCCCTGTGCAAGCAAACACACACTTTTGTGTATAATGTGCAGCCTCTCTGAGCATGCAAACATACAGTCATGCACTGTTGCACATACAAAGTACAGTTAAGACTTTTTATCAATATTTAGTTTGCACATGCGACACATATGCAAACACACACACACACATACATACAAACGCACACTCGCTCAGCTTTTATGCACTCACTGTACACATTTAATGGCTGTTACATGCACAACCTGTGACTCATAAATGTGTGAAAATGTACAGCCGCACACACACGCGCACACACACAAGTAAGAGCAGAGCGAGTGGGATCTCCAGACATCTCCCACACCCCTGATAGTGAAGCACTGCAGTCTCTGTCTCTCTCTAACTGAGTCGCTCATTCACCATAGAGGAGTGTGTGTGTTCAGAAATGTAGGGCGAGTGCTGCGAGCACACAACTTTGAGGGGTGGCTGGTTTCATAAGGCGCCGCCGAGCGACGTTAGAGAGACAGAGAGAGAGAGAGAGGGATTTTAAGTCTCAGAAAAGCTTTAGAGTGAGACTGGAAATGAAACTGCAAAGGAGACTTTAGTGGTGAAAGGCAGAAGTGACACAGACAGTGAAGAAGATGATGACAGACAGGTTGTTGCTCTGAGAGAGAGAGACAAAGAGACAGACATGAGGAGGGAAGGATAGAAACTGAGAGGTAGACACAGATTGACTCTTTGCTGTAGAAGTCGAGCTGTTTGTGAATGAGTGCTATAAATCCGACTGGTATTAGCACCTCTGAGCACTTTCTAAGAATGAGGCGGAGAGCTGCGGCTAAGCCCCCCAATCCCAGTCACTTTACACTAAATGCATTACGGCCACTTAACTGCTAAACAGCTCCAGGGACCCTGCACTGTACCTGACCCAACACTCCAACACTCTCTAATTCAAGTGTGTGTGTGCGCTTTAAAAAAAGAACAATTGGAGAGGGAGCGATGGACCAGATGAGTCCAACTCTACTCTTCCAACACTTTTAAGGTTGAGTAGATGAGCAGCAGATTTAACAGCCTGCACCTGCTGCGAGTGATGACATCCGAGATGAGTGTGCAGTAACTCAACTGCCTGCATTATTAATAATAATAAAACAATTTAAATATCTTTCTGGTGTTTCAATTCAAAACACGCTCCCAAAAAAGTTGGGATGCTGCAAACATCATCAATTAACTTGTGTTTACACCAGCGGTTTCACAGCGTTCCTGAGCCCATGCGGTAACATCCTTTAGCCAATCGTGTGTTTCACAAAGCGGTGGACCTCGCCCCATGCTGGCCCATGAACGACTGAGTCTTTTCGAAGATGCCCCATTTAGGTTTATCAGGCATGTGATTTTTCTGACAGATTGCCAATAAATCAAACTAATTTAAAAATGTGCTATTTCGACATCCACCCGCCTACAACAAAATCTGAGTGGCAACACGTCACAATTAACAGCCTATAGATGCTTAATAATCTGAATCTGCAAAGTAACTAGTAAGTAAATGCATCAAATAAATGTAGTGGGGAGGAAGAATGAAGTGGTAGAAAATGAATATTGTACTTAAAAGTACTTGAGTAAATTGTTTTTACTGCAAATGAATATTGGTCCCAACAATTGGTTTCCAGTTTCCTTCCAGTCGACCTCTAACTCATTTCATTCCCAATCATGTCACCATCGCCTGTTACCAATGAAAATATTTTTGGAATATTACACACACTTTTCTTTGTTGCTGGCATCAAATTCAGAATAAGTAGAGATTTAGGCCAAATTAATTTGATGAGGTTGTCTTTGCACTAGCATACGTCAAAGAAGATTGGCTCAGTGTCCCACTGTTTTTGGGATCGGGGTTGTAGTTGACATGTTGGTCAAAAGCTATGAAATACATGAGTAATTGGACCTCACGGTGACACTGTTGTCAACTGCTGTTTCCAAGGTCAACTGTCAGCTGAACTTCCAAATCAAGGCCATAAATGTGTTCATGAATCATCGTAAATTGGAGCATCTGCATTTTTATTGCAACTGAGCAAACTCTACCACAAGAGTGTCACTTTGTGTTAAGGCCATATCGTGATATAGTATATATATATCTTGAAAGCACTTCATAAATTCCAGGACTGGGCAACAAATATCACAATATTTTTGACTAAATACCTCAATATTGCGTTGAATATCATAGGTATGACTTTTGGTTCTCTCACACAATACTAATAACCATGAGGTTTTGGATTAATAATCATGACTAACTGGGTAAAGGTAACAGTAGAGCCGTCTGGTAGGTTTAAAACCAGTTAAAGACAACGCTTAACACACATGTGGAGTTTTTGGTCTCTGACGGCTCCTGAGGGAAATATCTGACTCTTCAGCTGCTAAATGCTTGACTTTGTCCTCCAGCTTGTCACTGGCTGTCTGTGGGCTGTTTTGTTCTGAGCAGGTAGTGTACAGTGTGTGTGTGAGTGTGTGTGTGTTTTTTGAAAACGGATGCTGCCTGCTGCAGCCAAACACAACAATATTTTCTCAGTAATAGATTTCTTTGTTTTTTGGTTTCTCGTCACTGCTCTTTTCATCTCGTTTGACACAGCGGAGACAGAAGGGGATTTTTTTTTTGTGCTCCTCACCTTGTGTTGGTTATATGTTGTCATGAGGGATAAACAAAGCCCGACTGCAAACTGAGAAACTTGGCAGTTTTAGTTTGGAGGTCGGCAGTTTTAAAGTTGACTTAATTTTGCAAGTCACCAGGACGGAGATACAGTCCAACAGACACCACTGACAGAACAGTAAGACGGCCTGATATTACTTTCTCTCTCTGCTCTGTGCTACTCTAACATGACTGCTGCCATTGTTTGCACATTTCAGCTGTAATCCTCTGCAAACACGACTGTGAAATAGATTGACTGAAAAACAGATTGTGTGCATTCGTCTCGAACCGGTTTGCTATTTCTATTTGCTCTGTTTTTAACATTTGTCAGTCACACAAAAAGGACTTGGACCAACATGAACTTGAAGGTTGGATGGTCTGCCTTGTCCACTCGTAAACTCAACAATTTGCAGGCGTTTTTTTATTTATTTATTTTTTATTTATTTTCAAGGCTATTCGTGAATGCTTCCATCCTACAGACAGGACAATGTCTTCCAAAAAAAGTACTGGAAGTTACGGCCTTCGCTCCAAGGACATATTTCTATCAACTGTCCCTACAAGTCTGTACTGAACGTGGCAAAGGGGTATTTAAGTACGCTGCTCCCTCTGCTTAACATCAGTCCCAATATCGTCTGAATCTTCCGGAGCTGGTCTCACTGGATGCATTTAAAATGATTCTAAATGACTTTGAAGAAAGGATATCTGGCTGTAGACGTCTTGAATGTTGATGAAAGTTTTGACAGTCTCTGTTGCTGTTATCTGTCTTCATTTTAATTGTTATATGTTTGTTTTATGTCTCAAACATGAAACTGTGCTGCTGACTGCTTCGGCCGAGACTCTCCTTAATAAGATATTTCTAATCTCAGTGAGACTTTTTCCTGGTTAAACAAAGCTTGAATAAATAAATGCAAACAACTCATTTAAATAAGAAACCAGTAATCCTGTAACATCCCCTGTGGTCAATATTGGTCATGAGAAGTGAATTTAACCACTTCTTGGTAAAGATGTGAATCAGTAACACCCTGACATGAGTTAGACATGGTGGGATGTTGAGTTTTATTCACTCCTGCAATATCTGACTCACTTCTATTGCTCAGTAGATGGCGCTGTTTCCCCTGTGATCTAAAGGCACTAACCTCTGATCAGGTCATCTTAGATGTTCCTCCTCCTTTTTTTGGTTGAGTGATACTTTGATTGTCCTTAGAACTGTTTGAAATCTTTACAAGTACTGAGATATTTGAATCTTCACAGACAAATAAGTAGCTTCTATAACCAAAGTCAAGATATATTTTCAAGTTAGAGCATCATTAGAATCCCTGAAATAATCATCAGCTTTTATCAGAGTATGAGGCTTTTTTTTCACGGTTATAAACTTGGTTATGGATTTGAGGTTGACTCTGAACAAGTTGCACTTCTTGTGATTAAAATTCTTGACTTGATTCCTGCAGGTGTTCTACAGGAGGTTCCAGTCCCTCACGTTGAGAACATTCGCATTAGCGCAGACCGGCGAGGAAGCAGACCTGAGCAGCAGCTAGTGGACGATCTCTTCTTGTGACTCCCACAGATAATGAATCCTTATTACTGAGGAGGCTGCGCTGCCGGCTCACTGAGCTGCGAGGACAATCTGCCTCCAGAAATACACTCACACGCCCGCTGCTGCTCAGGTACTCAACTGTCAGCATGTAATCCTCCACACATACTGACAGAGCAGCTACCTGCTCAGGCGCTCAGTCAGCCAGTCTGCAGTGAGTTCAGTTTTAATGAAACCTTTCTTCTGTGTGTCTGTGTATAAAATATAACTTGCATTATTTAATTATTTACAGTCTTTCTGGGTTCATAACCTTCAATTCAACATAATCTAACAGCTGTGGGCACAAACGTATGAAGAGAAAGTCAAGTTGAAAAAAGGAATAAAAGACTGAAAAAAATGAATCCCATTTAATGGCATTAATACATCTGGAAATAGAGTTATTATTGTACAGATTCATCTATTACTTAATATGTCTTTTTCTATACGAATGAGGGGAACCTAAACATAAAATGACAGGCAAATATTTAGGCCCACACCTAAAAACCAAAAAAGGTGCACAGATGTTTTTTTCAGACCTAAACCTTTTTTTTTTTTTTTTTTTTAAATAAACAAACATTTATATGATCTGTTTGATCCAACTTGAAATAACAGATTATTATCATTTCTTCAATAGATTTTCATACAAAAAATATCTAAATTCATATGAAGCCAATTTCTGCTACAATTTGGGATTTAAATCTGATTTCAAAAATTAGTTTGAATAATTTCACTATTTACAATTTGATTACATATTTTTTTAAAGTAATTTGTCTGTGTTAAAACAAATTAATGTAGAATAATCTATATATTCATATTGTAAATCTCTTTACTCACAGTTTTTCAGTCAGAAGGTTAGTATATTATCTCATGTAATAAGAAATATTTTATTAATGGTGCAACTCACCAGGTTTTACACGCTGGAGGTCCAGATCTTTCACTGTGACCTGCTGGTGAGAGTGAAGGCAGAGTCCCAGCAGGAGCCCAGCAACAATGCATGATAATTGGCCTTCTGTTGTGATCTGGTTTCTGTCTCGGGCTCTCTGGACTGTGACCTCTAACCTCGTCCCACAGCCAGACAACAATCCCTCTCCGCTGGAGGCCAAACAGCCCGTCAATCAGCCTCCTTTTAATACAGCTCCGTCCCCAGTTAAGATCAGCAGCCGATGAATGCTTCAAAACAGATTGCAGGGGAGAGAGGGGAGAGTGGAGAGGCAGAGGGGAGGATGAGTGATGTGGTGGTGGTTAGAGAGATGAAACATAAACTGAAATGATTAACAGGATTTTTTAAATATGAGAACACAAAGACACTGTAAATGTGAGGGAGGTAAAGCAAATTAGATGTGTAGGTACAGTAAAGAGGTGGTGTTGCAATCAGCCATCAGTCAAAGAGCTGCTACATACATAACACCATTTACCACTACAGAAATAGAAACCATAGACCAAATAAACAGAAACCATAGAAAAGTCTCAAGAAAGTCTCTCAAGTCTTCATTAAAGCAAGTCAAGTCTCAGGTCAAGTTAAGTCATTTCTGTTATAATTATTGATATTCATTGGAATAAACATCATGAAGTAAAAAAGCAAAAAATAAATAACTTTACACTTTTCTATTTCCTAATTTGTTCCCAATCAGAATTATAATCCCTCCCTATCACTTTTAAACAGTGGAATACTCTACACTGACAGCTAGAATAAAATGAACAATACAGACAGTCCTAATATTTTACACTTTTCAAAACAAAGCTACAAGGTGCTTTATGTAGTTGAAACATGATGAATGTTTTAGGACCCAGACAAATAAAATCAGAAACGTAAAATAATACAAAATATAAAGGAATAAGAAAATCAATGGAGCAGTCTATGTTTGACATGTTCATTACATTTTCTCATGATGGAAGGTCAAACAAAGAAACAACGACTTAAAACTGCTGTATAAAAAATAATATATTACAGCACTAGTTTTGTTTTCAGCCGAGAAAATAACAACTAAGTAAATACATAGTTTAACAGTTTTGGACATATGGAGTAGGAGGAGTATGTTGTCTAAAAAGCTAAGGCTAAAGATAGCTGCAGGTTAGCATCACAGTTAGTATAAAACTACCCTTGCCCTGTCTAGTGGTGAAAACATGTACATATCACAAAGTTATGAATTATGTCTTGGTTGTTTTAAGTTAAAAAACAAACAATTTAATTTCGGTTATTTCTTTGCTAGAAGCAGTAACTTCCGGAGTCGCCCAGGTTGCCAGGCAACGGCTGAAATATCGACTTTACACTTCTTTGAGAATTTATATGAAAGTGTTACAGTTCTATACAAATCTATGAGAATAATCACTTCATAAATAATAATTAGTTAACTGTAGGCTAATTTTATTAGCCTATAGATAAAGCTAATCTAGCTGTTTCTCCCTGTTTTCAAGCTAGGTGAAGCTAACCACCGTCTGGCTGTAGCTTCATACTTTGCATACAGACAAGACAGTTTAAGAGAGAGTACTTTTAAAAATGACTTCTTGGAAGATTTGTTTGCAGTTTAATACAAATCAAATTGATTTGATTTGTCTCCAGCATATATTTTACGCACTTGACAAAAAATAACATTAATACACAGCTGAAGTGCACACTGAAATGTTTAAAACAGTTTTAAAACACTGTTATCTTTCCTTTCCATTACCTTCCATATGTTCAGATTTTGTCCATGGAACATGGCGACAGAAGAAGGGCGACTCATCAGTCTAGATTTAAATGTGTGTTTAGATTTTTTTTGCCAACAAACTTCAGGAAAACAATCAATTAAGAAGCCATTATGGTTTCAGAAGCCTTCCCGCGAGTTCACGGCAAGTCTCGCGAGAGTTTGAAGAGCTGCCTTCAGGGCCTGTTGCACTACTGACAGCTGACAGCAGGGGGAGCCAGAGCTTCAGCGAGAGACCAGGAAGGAACTCAACTGTTCTGCTCCTGAGATCATGATGTTTAAGGCAAGAATAGAACGAGTTGTTTTAATTGGCTTCAAATATCAAGCTTTAAACATTCAGGGGACTTGTTTTTAAAGACTATGTTGTCACCGTATCCCATTAACTCAACATCACAGCTACTTTGCACTATTTTCATTTACTGAGATATGAAACCTAGATATTCATATTTGTAGATATTGCATATTTACAACTATGCAACCTTTCTGTGCAATGCATACTTGTATCCTGTGCAAGCAGATTGTCTCCAGGCATTTTTTAAAATATTTATTTGTATATACTTTTCTAAGGCACATAGCTACAAACCATGTGTGTGTAACTAAGAGTGTAATTATCATCAAGTGCAATTGTCCCCTTTGGTCATATCTGTAAGTATAAGGCAAACAGTGTACATAGTGTAATCATTATTATTATTATTATTATTATTATTATTATTATCATAATATTTTCACTTAACCTTTATATTATTCTATTTTTGTCTTGCTTGGTCACATTTTTGAACTATAACTCAGTCACTGTTCTACTCCCTGTTTTCCTCTTAAGGTGCTGTAACACTCAAGTGTGTAGGTTTAAGTGAGTTGAGTAAAAAGCTAAGAAAAGTACAAAACAGTCAACTTTATACATAACTTTATCATATGGAGTTATTTAATGTACTTCAGATTTATTCACATGTTTAAAACTGCAGCCTGAGATCCCTCGAAGGAGAATATTTCCTTTTTTTTTTTTTTTGGTGTGTGTGTCTGAAGGCTGTTTCAGACTCTTTTCTCTTATAATTAACTGTGAACAGGTGATGTTTTGGCTGGAGCTGGCAGCTGCTTTTATAATAGATTTAACATTCAGTCATTTTGAAGCAAGAGCTCACATGTGCTGGCCTCTCTGCTGCGAACATGTCCTGGTCATCTTAGCCTGAATGTCTTTGGGGGTCTTATCACCATCTTACCTTCAGGGAAGCTGTGATAAGCTGTGATTTTTTTCAGAACAAATGCTGATCAGTCAAGCACGTTTTAGAGTTAGGGTGATGAAATTAATGAAAACTTCTTTCACTGCAGCTCTAGTTCAACCACATAAAAAATTACTACATAAAAAGAAAATCTGAACACCAAACCCCGGAGCATGAATTCTGACTTTCCACACTCAGACCTTAATCAGGACTACAGAGAATCCAGCACCCAAAACTTGTGAGGGGGCACAAACTTGAGTCTGATTCAACTCATGAGATGAAGCAGAAGATAAACCCACATCGTGTATGGAAGAGATTTGCCAGTCTGGTGAGTAATTAAAACTTCCATGTCGGCAGGAGTAAAAACACGAGGTGGGTGGATGGCTGAGGTGTCATCTGGGACACAATTAGCAACACAATTATTAAAGTTCTCGGGGATTTGATTGAGGCAATGATGAGTAACGCTGACGATCTAAGAACTGAACTGATGCTGGTGTTCCCACTCGTCGGGTAAATGCGTAAAGATTTGTATAAAATCGTTACAAACACACAGATGATCACATCACGTTGTCTGACGCTTTCCCCACAACACTGATCTCATCTGAATGTTAACATCAGAGAAGGCAGAAATAACCACGCAGTGAAATCTCAGTATGCTTAACAAAGACCGACAATCTCTTCCAAATAGTTTTCTGCACCTGAACACAAAGTCACAAGGCCGGCCTCACAGAAGAAGGCCGACACAAACAACTCTCCCTCCCCCGGATTCATTTCCATTGTCATGACCAAATCGCTTCCATCAAGGCCATTTCACAGCACCTGCCTCTAACAGAGCCACAAAAAAACAACCATCGCAGGCCAATTGTGAGCAGAAGTGAGAATGCTTATCCCTGGATGGCTTTCTTTCATAAAATGTGCCAGGACTTTGACAAGTACGAAGTACTCGACTTGCTGTCTACATGACTCGAGTCATGAAGCATTCAGAGAGAGGGAGAGAGAGGCTGGCGAGCACGACGAGGCTGCAGGTTGTTGAAAACAAAATCACCAGAATTAAAGAGAAAGAGAGATTTGACTCAGTAATACAGGCTGCGCACTCAGTGTTTGTACGTACAAATCTTCATTTTTATTCCAAAACAGCTGATATCTCGATGTAAACCGTCCCTTCAGTCAGTGATTGGACCTGCAAATCATTATTTTATTGTCCGCAATGAATCTGTTGCGTCACTTTTCTGAAAGTCTAGTCTATAATTTAAACTTGTATTTTAACTAATTGTTACAGCTCTTAGGCCAATGACTCAGTATTTACTAGTTTTTACAATTCTTCGCCTCATTAAGTCTCAGTGATGAAGTAACACCCAGAAGTACACCGGGAATATTCTTCTTTGTCAAATGAAGCCTGAAGGAACGAAGCAGGTGAACAAATGAGACAGAATCTGACATTTCTCCATTTTTACCTTTTTTAATGAACCCTGATTATTGTTTAATTACAAATGAAGATGAACAGATAGAAGAGAAACAGAAGTACAGGTGGTTCCTCCATGATAAGAACTAAAGTCTCCGTCCCTCCTCTGGAGTGACAGCTCACCGTCGAGGTGGACGTGAGAGGAGAGACAGAGGCGGCCAGAGAGAGAGGGGAGGTGTTTCAAATAATACAATGGTTAAACAGTACAAAGCTCTTTTTTCTTACAGAATCCTCCAAAATGGAAAAAAAATATATATATACACAACATCAAAAAAATGAAAACAATTGTTTCTTCCCCGGCTGTATATCATGTGGGGATAATGTGACCCTCCTCTTGTCCATGGTAACATGGTTATAAAATCAGCGTGAGTAGAAAAAATAAAGACTGCACTGAAGCCAACTAGCTGAAGTTCATGAGAAAAGAGTGCAAACTGGAACAAAAACTCAGAGGAAACCAGGAATTTCATAGAGAAGAGACCGGGCCATGGCAAGAGGGTACAAAATAATCAAAAAATAGTCATGTTAATAATATAATAATTACAAGAGTAACAGTAATATGTCTGAAAAAATACAGAAGAAAATGATAAGAACAACATCGATGAAATCGAGGGGTGAAAGTATCAACCCGGTGGGGAAAACAGTTATTCTCTTGTGTTTGAAGCCACGACAGGTAAGGCAGCACAGGTGCAACAGTTCAGGTACAGCTCTGTGTTGGTAGTTTTCTTTACTAGACGCGTGGTTACTGCTACGTCTCTCCTTCAAGGTCAGTTAAATGTCTTCCACTGACGATTAATAACGAGGACATCTGAGCATTCTTGAAACTAAAGAGCCAATCAGAAGGACAGATGTAATAGTTTTCAGTGCCTGGCAAAGAAAACTAAAATATAAAAGTTACACATGAGACTGGAGCTGGCTGGACTAAATGAACCGGGACTTTATCTGAGGAGTCTTTTCTAAACTGTGTTCAGCAGGGGTGTGTGTGTGTGTGTAGATGGCATATCCATAGAAACCACACATTCCCACACATACACACACACAGTCACACACACCGAGCAGAATGAGCGAGTCAGATTATGGGAAGTCCCTCTCTCTCCGCTGAGCTCTGAGGTTTGTGATGCCATTTCCTCTGTGTGTGTGTGTGTGTTTAAATGTGTGTGTAGTTTCTCTGGTTTGCCGTCAACTCCAGAGAGACTGTGGGGGCGTCTGATGTCACGTGTGATGTCATGTTTCCCTTTCTTCTAGCCACAGTAAAGCCTCACTCTAACCAGGACGGTGTGTGTGCACGCGTGTGTGTGCGTGTGTGTGTATGGGCAGGGTTCAGACGGCCCCGCACACACAAAGTCACTCGAGTCCACAGTCCGCATTCGAACTGAAGTCCAGTCGTATCTGCAGCTGTTGGCTGTGTGAGGTCACGCAGAGCTGAAAACCTGCCGTGTGTGTGTCGTCCAATCAGAATCAGCGCCGTTACAACCTGCACCGCCACGTCAGGGTCAGACAGTTGCAGGTGGGTGGGGTTTACCAAGCAGAACACACACAAAAAGGGAATTTAACTGAGCTGCAACGCTGAATCGATCGGCTGTCAACTATTAACCTGATCACCGATTATTCTGATGATTGAATAATTTTTTTTAAAGATAAAAAAAAAGTCCAAATGCTCTTATTTCAGCTTCTTAAATGTGAAAATGTTCTGATTTCTTGGGAATATTTTGGGGGTGTGGAAAAAACAAGACATTTAAGGACGCCACCATGAGCTCTTAGCAGACACGACTTGACATTTTATAGACACATAACTAATTGATTAATTGAGAAAATATTGTACAGATTTCATAAAACTGATACTGAAATTATTGTTCAGGAACCAATATCATTTTTTCAACGACAGCACTAATTGAAAAATAAATGTTAGTTGCGGCCCTAGAATGATTTACCTTCCTGTGACTGTGCTTGACTCCGTCCTGAAGTGGTAAACCCCACCCGTCAGCTACTTCAGTGATGTTGAAACAAACACACCCACTAACAAGGTAAATACGATTTGACCCAGGTCTCCTTGAAGGTTTCTAACTCATGTATCCTCCGTATCCACCCTCCGTCCCCTGAATACACAATAACTGGAATTTCTTATTTTTACAATATAAATATAAAACTCTGACGCCGGTGGCCTTTGTCACTGCAGCTCAACGGTCAAGAGAAGGCAAGGGTGAGAAGGCAAAGGCTGAATTATACTGGTAATAATATGCCCATTAGAATATATACATATCTTTACCTTTAAAAATAGTAGGATTTTCCTGATTTGTATCAAATGACCATATTGAAATATAATATTTGAATTCAATATATATTTGAATAAAATATATATGTGTAGATTTACTTATTCTGTATCTCTCTTTTACAAAAAAACAGAAGGCATGGTGGTACTGAGTGAGTGTGATCAAACATTTTGCTGGGGGATAAAACTCGCGTTGGCTTAAAAAAGGCACAATCTCGTTTTTTTTTGTTTGTTCTTTAAAATGGGCGTTAAAATGACGTCTTTTTTTTTTTTTTAAACTATGTGAATAAAACATCATAAAAATAAGTTGTTTCTCAGTATCTCAGTGAAGGTTTGCCTGAGTTAACCTTGATGCTCGACATTCACTACATGGTTCCTGTTCTCCCCAAGACAAATCAGTTCGCTTCGCTCGTCGCTTCTCAAAACATCACGTGAAACAGATTCAAGTCCTCAGTCACTGCAAATGCCCTACAATACTGTCCATGTCCTCGTGAGGCACACGCATCCTTTAACAGAAGGAGCACAGTCTTTACAAGAAAAACAATAAAACAGGGGGAATGCAGAAGAGAGCTGTTGATCTGTGAGTTTGAGGGGGAAAACACAACGAATGCCCTCAAACCCCTGAACTCCAAAATTGTGTGAAGTCAAGCAGGGGCACGAAGAAGCAGAGACACCGTCGGCATCCTCATGTTTGTTTTTTTTTTTTACACCAGCTTTGGGTCCATACACACATCCAGAAACAAGCATGTATATAATTACAGCCTCGCTGGGAGCTGCTTCCTCGTTTCCTTGACAAGCGAAGAGATAAAAAAGATCCAGAGCTTTTCTCACAGATCCTGCTGGTTTTTCTGTACAGTGGCGTCCATTCGCTGCCCGACAAATGTCCAACAAGCTGCGCGACGGGTCAGAGGTCAAAGTCAGTTCATCAAATCTTCCTCGGGCTTAGTTTGACACAATTCCCCGCTCTTTTCAAGTCTTTATACACTGTAGTGACTGAGCTGAGGAAGAGGAGACCTCTCAGTCCGGCCCTGAGGCAGTCTGATAGTGTCTGAGTTGTTTCCTGGAGAAAAGACCGTGATTGGAGAGTACTTTTTAATCACCATCCCTCTTCAGTCTGTAAGATCTGTCAGAACAAGGTCTAAGGTTTTGAGCTCACTGCCCTCCATCTTGTAAACGACTGAACGGTGATGGGTGCAGACAGAGAGGCACTTCTGTAATCTCTATCAGGGCTGTTCGAAGTTCTTTAGTAACATCAGGATCTGTCTTGTCCGTTGCAGTGAGAAGGAGAGGGGGAGTAAGGAGGAAATTAATTCAATCTACTGCTGTACAGGTCAGGCTGCCTTGGTGCTCGTTAGGGTGAGAGTGATTCATTCGACTGTGCCAGATGAACAAATTAAAGACATAATCTGGGCACAGGTGTGATGCGAGGCGTCCCTGGCAGATTTATGGCATAACTGGCACTGCGAGGGAGAGGAGGCATTAAAAAGGCAATGTGCAATTTCTAAAAGATATGAAAATAAGACAGATGTTGATGTACAGACTGAGTTTGGTTGTCTCACAGCAAAATGCCGTCTGCTGTGTTCATGTTTGATAGGTTACCAGGGGCACAAAGGTGAGGCTACACAGGCACATCCGTGTTTCATAGTTTTAGATATGACCATAATGTCGAGTAGCTGTGAGCTGACGGTGATGAGCACAGCAGGGTACAAAGTGACAGGTAACTAAGTTTACACACTCATCTTGTTCTATACTTCCCCGTGAACATGTAGATGTAACATATGTAGGGAAATTTGTTTAATGTTGAGTAATTCAAGGAGCTTGTGGGGCTGTGAGGTCAGTGAAAAGTGCCCAACAACTCCTTTAATTATTGCACAAAAAATAGAATTTCCTCCATATGAAACATGTGCACATTCAGATAAACTGGGAAGAACGACAAGAAAGTGTGTTTCTAACATCACATTTCAGTTTCAGAACAGTCTTCTGTAGAGCTGCAATGATTATTCGACCACCAACTATTTGAAAGTTGATCAAATGTTTCAGTAATTTTTGCTGGTTGCAGCTTCATAAATTTAAGATTTGCTTCTTTTCTCTGTCAGTTATTAAAGTGAATGAAGAATCTTTGGGTTTGGGGCTCTGGATTATTGTGACGAGCATTTTCAAATCATGTTATTGACTCTATAATGGATTTATCATCAAAAATAATGGGCAGTTTAATGCTAGTTGCAACCTGTCACATCTACTTCTGCTGGCTGACACCACAAGACGTTATGGTCGACAGGAAACTATCACGTTTGTTGACAAGTGTGTTTTCCATCTCGGTAGAATCCCCTGTTTGAGTATGAGGCTCAGCAGCCAGTGTTTTCCAGAGACAGCTGTGCTGTAGCCCTCTGCAGCTCAGAGCTGGCTCTGCGCTGGGTGGGAGCTGGTGGCAGCATCAACCCCAAAATAACACTTCCTCCTGCTCTTCCTCCCCCGTTCTCCACCTCCACCACTCTCTTCCCCTCTACCTCCTCCTCTCCCTCTGCCCTCACTTTCTTGTCCTCCGCCTCGTCCCTCTCTCCGTCCGCCTCCATCTTCTGGTCCTCGCTCCAGCGGCGTTTGAAGCGGAGTTTGAGCGGGATGCAGCGCGTGCCTCCGGGGCTGATGGGTGCCGCCTGACCTGGCTCGGTCTTCAGGTTGAGCAGAGGGAATGCCGGGCTGCCAATGGGAGGAGTCGCGGGAGTCTTGAACACCTCTTCATCATCATCAGGGTCATCATCAGGGTGACTGTGAGGAGCGGCGGGGAGGCTGCTACCGTTTCCATTGGCTTGGTGATGGTTGTTCAGCTGATTATGATGGTGACGAATTGTCGGCGTGAAGATGTCCCCTTCCTCATCGTTGTGATTGAGCTCATCTTCCTCACTGATATCAGTCACCTCCACCTCTTCCTCTGACTCGATGTCTGATATGGGCTCCACCTGGAGAGAAGAATTCATTACAACATGACATTTTATTCATGACTCGATATGTTTGGAATGTGTTTCTGGAAACTCCACATCCTGTGTGTGCATGTATGTGTGTGTGTGTGTGTGTGTGCATACCTTGATCTTGGGCGGCCCTGCGTTAGATATGTGACCAGACCCCGAGAACGAGGAGGCCTGGCTGGAGGAAGAGGAGGCAGCCACTGAGCTCCCTGCGTCTCTCTGTTTGCGCCCGAGTGGAGGCGGCTGCAGCTTGAACTTGAACGGTGATGGGTGCTGCTGCTCATCCATGCTTCCTGGATGTTGCTGGCTGAGCGAATGAGAGAGCGGCAGAGGCGGGCCGTGGAGGTGATGGGCCGCCGGCTTCTCCAGGGTGGGGCGGTGTGGCTGGGGGATGATGATGTTGGGGTAGTGGAGGAAGGCTCGGGGGCTGAGGTGGTAGTTGTAGACGGACTGGGTGTGGGCCTGCAGGTAGTGCTTCATGTCCTCCGGGTTGAAGGAGAAGTGGGACCCCATCATGGGGGAGGACAGGGAGGGAGAGGGGGTGTAGGGCAGGTGTGGGGTGGGGGTCATGGACAGGGCTGGGGACAGAGTTGGAGCCAGGAGACCCCCTGGGCCAGGCAGGGGGGATACAGGGAATGGAGACAGAGGGTCTGGATGGACCCTGTGGGTCGGTCTGGCAAGCCCTGCTGGGTTGGGCCCCCCGCCGTAGACCCTGAAGAGAGAATCATGAGGCAGGCGGGGAGGAAGGAGGCCCCTGAAAGCCCTGTCGGGCCCTACTCCTCGCTCATCAGCCCCCCCAGCCTCCTCCAGCTCTGAGTTGGTGGAGGTGCCGTCACTGCAGTCGCTCACAGAGCCACGGGCCATCCGGCGAGCCACACTGCTAAACATGCCTGGGCTGCGCAGCTCCTCGCTAGAGGAGAGGACATCTGATGGCGTGGAGGGGGGGAAACGGAAGTGGGAACCTCCGGTCGGCACTGGAGGGGCACTCTGAGGGACTCGACCTGTGAAGAAGAAGAGAGGATGATTATGGTTAGAGTTTACAGCGATCAGTCTTATTAAAACCCTGAGCACAGAGAAAATGTGTACTTTTAGCAATGAATGTGATAACAACATCAAACTCTGGAGGAATAAACACTTGAGTTGAGGGGGAACTTTACAATCTAAAAGACATAAAAATGTCTGTTTTTAGTTTTTGGATGAACCAGCCCTTAAACAATGAAGAAAAAAGGAAAAAGTAAATAACGAGAGTAGGTCACATGTCACCCATAACTCCAACTATTTAACCGTGAGGGTCACAGGCACACAGAAAGAAAACACTGGGTTACACAAAGCCACAAATTCCCTTCTCTTTCAACCCCTCCTCCCTCCCTCCCTCCTGCCAGAGAGACTGTGGCACTGCAATAAATTCTTGGCATCTGTGCACGTGCCAGAATTAAATATTGGAAAAGTCGCTCTTGCTGCCATCACAAACATGGGTTGGGTTCCTCTGTTTTTTCCAGTACCATCGACTGTGTGTGTGTGTGTGTGTCTGTTTAAAAAAGCACACATCTCACAGCAGTGTGTGCCAGAGACGAGGAAGAGAAAAAACTGCGCGTGTGTTTATCCAGTGTGTAAGTTTGCGAGCGTCTGTGCTTGCGGATCGATCCAGATTGACGTGGGCATGCGTATGTGTGTGCGTAACCATCGTATGAAACCATCATATCACAACATGTCAGTGTGTGGGCCACATCACACGGAGGCTATAATTAAAGTTTCGTGCTGCACTTATGTCACCCAGGATCCAACGCTCCATATGGGCTGTGTTTACACTGGGTGGCCGGGACCAGAACAAGAGACGACTTCAGAGGAGGGAGGAGAGGGATAAACTGGGACGTGGCACACTGATGCCTCAGAACACGCGCACGCACACACACACAGGCAGATCCATGCACACTCACTACACCCAACTTTGTGAATATGATTTGTTCTTCTACTAGGGTGGTATCATATTGAGATTTTCTGCACAAATGAGGTGGAAATACTTGAGTGTGAATATGATGGGATTGTATTCAGTGCAGTATTCAGATTATGACCATGGCTGACCCACAAAACTGCTTCAAGTCGTTAGTGATAAGATTCATCTTTGGAGAGAAAATTAGTAAGACGCCCACCACGTAGAGTGGAAAATCTCTCAGACAATAACATCTGAATGTCTCAGTTATACAATCTTAGGGTCTTTCCTCAAATGCAGACGACTGCACACTTTGAAACAAAATCTAGGATAAGATTGGCTCACCGTGACGCTACATAAAGTACGTGTAGTAGCATTTAAACCTCTGTTTGAAAGAGGATCTTCAACACCAACTGTGGCTGATAAAAATGCAGCAAAAAGTCACACACAAAAAGATCTTAAATTCAGACAACTGGGGACTGAAAACTTTTAGTCCGTCTGTGAGCTGGCACTCCGTGAAGAGGATCTTGAAGTGTGGTTTTATTCTTTTCATCAGGAATAACAACCAGATTCAGTTGCCAAGGGATTCAATTATTGCCATTCCTAAGAGTCGAGTGTGTGCATACCAGAGCCCATGTCGATGAACGGGTAGTTGACGAGCACAAGTTTGTTGAAGTTGAACTTGTAGGTGAACCTCTTTCCTTTGGTCTTGTGGAGGATCCTCTTGTTGTAGTAGTATCTAAAGACAAAACAGATGAGCAAGAGTGTTAGCATTTTTAAACACTGATCACATCATCAGCAACATGCAGTGAACCTCTGATTGTGGGGCACATTTCAGACGACCATCTTGAGTTTTAGCTCAATAACTTGAAACAATGAATAACTATACTCGTGCACATTTTCCCACATTTTTCTCTCCTTCAGGCCACAAAAAGACACACAGTCGCGCAGCCAGCGATTATTCACAGTGAAAATTTGACAGCTGGCTCACATGTGGACATTTAGCAACCTTGCTGGCTGGGTTGAACACAGAGTCTTGGGTCACCAGTCATTAAGAGCCAAAAGCTGCAATGTGAAGTTATTACTGTATACAAACAGCTCTGCATAGCAAAGCAAAATAGATGAAATGATTATAAAAACCATTGGAGGGTTGTTAGAATGGCACTTTTTGTTCAATAAATAAAAAGGAACACATGTCTTGTAGACAGTCACCCAAACACTGTAAACTCCAGGCGAAAAACTGTTTCACATTTTAAACTTATAGACCGTTTTATTTCCCATACAGCATTTTGGATAACGATAGTATTTCTAGGTACCACTTTGCTAGAGAGATAACATTTAAAACACACTGGAGCCGTTGCTGCTTACTTTCCCTTTCTGCCCTGCACTCCACAACAAACACACCAACTTCTGCTTTATTGCTGAGAAAACTACACTTGATTTCGTTACAGGAAGGAGACTGTAAAATGTGTTCAAGTTAATGCAGTTAACTTAAAGATGACTGTAGTATCCGACACGCCTCTAACGTCGTTTCTTATGCTATTCAGATAATCACACTCAGACAAAAGGTTTGGCTTGGCACACGGTGCACTGCCGTTACAGCCAAGATAAAGAGCCTCACTTTGTTTTTTTATTGAATCAAGCATCATTTTAAGTCGGGAATTGATTCTGAATTGAATCTAAGATGGAGGATCTGAATCAAATTGAATTGTGAGTCTGCCAAAGATTTCCACTTGATGATTTTTTTTTATGTTACTGAGCTGGTCGGCTACAGAATATAAGTTACAAAACAGTGTAATATTACAGAGGACACGTGAAACATGAGAAACCACAGTGTCACCGTAGAAAACACTACCTGCATGCTAATTCTACATTAGTGAACAATATAACAAGCTGCTCACAATGTGAACACACAGCTAGATTCAAAGTCTCACTTATCTAAAGGACGTCAGACACCCGTTCTGATTTAGTCTTACCCAGGCGGCTCCATTAATAAGAGCGCATTAGTCATCGTCAATACACAGAGTGATGGAGAGGAGTGAATAGCGAGCCGCCGACAGCTCATCGAAAAGATAAAATGGCTCCCTGTGACTCACCGACAGCCTCAGGACAAAAACACATTCATATTTCTTTACATAAAACCTCCAAAATAGTGTCTCTCATTCAATTCAGAGTGGACACTTCATTCTGGGAAATGTCATCCCTTATTCATCATTTTCCAGCCGAATAGGGCGCAGATGAGGTCAGCGTGTAAAATTATACGCAAAAACACCGTATAGCTTGAATATTAAATTCTAACATGTCTCTTACTGTAAACAAGTTATAATCCAGCTGCAGACAAGGCCGAGTATAAAATCACTCCAGGTAAGCATTGAGCGCCTGATACTTAACCATTCATCGATTGATTTCTCTGCATACAGCCATCCTTCTACCAAGATCAATAGTTTATTTTAGGGCGCATATATAACATAATATAACATTATATAAAAAAAAAAGTATTCTGTCTGAGAAAATAGTCAAGAAGTGAAGATGGCAGGATTCTTACAATACAGCATAATATCATTTCCCTTTAATCAGACGCACTAGTAGTGATAAATAAAAACAACAACACAACAGTCGTGGACATATTTGTCATATTGAAGAAGCCGTGCCCAGCTGTACCCCTGCTTCAGTGCGATTTAGCGTATTAGTCACTGGAGATTGGTACAACACAGAAGAGCAGGACTGTGTGAACCAGGAGCTCATCCAGCCCCTCAGTGACTCAATGAGTGAAGGGCCTCTTCTGATAGAGCCGACTACTACGCACACCCACACCATCACATGTCAAACAGACACACACACACACACACACACAAACATAAACTCACATGAGTAGCAGGCGGCTCTCCAGTGTCAGAAATGACAAAACTACTGTGGTGGAAAAGGTTTGGGCTGTACGGCACAGATCTTTTTCAGCCAATAACATAATTACCTGCTTCTCATGGCTGATACCGAAAAATATGAGCGATAATTCTTGTGTTTTAAAAGGAAGTTCATCACCTTTACTTTCTGCACATCTGAGGGTAAGAAAGCCTTCACTGACCATGTTAACAACATCAGGATGCATGTGTACTGAGGACATAATGCTCACAGAAATGTGGATAGATGAAGGAGGCGGGGAAAAGGACGTGCATGTGAAAGGAACCAACACACATTCAAACAGTTCTGAATCAATACAGGACGGCCGGGCTCACATACTGGGCCCAGACTTGCTCCAGGCCTCCTGCTCTTTGAAGACCATTTGAACTTCTTTCTAATAAACTAGAAAGCACTTTGACTATATCGACGCAACCTCAACGTATTGAACACACAGGCGTGTGTCTACACATACATACTGTATACGCATGAGTGAACGCACACATGTGTTTATCAGTGCAAACTCACTTCAAAGGACGGACAGCAGCATCAATCAAAGACTTCACATCTAACGGAGAACTTTCTTCCACAGACTTCAGAATGAATTAACAACCCTTCATTCATATAAAAGCTTTACAAACCACAAGACAGACATCACAGCGACGTCTGGCTCCAGCAGCTCCTTGACGTAAAATCCTGAGACCAGAGAGAAAGTAACTGAACCTGAAACAAACTGACTGTTGATTTACTGTTAAACTTCTGCGGGCTCAACTCCCTCTGAAAGATACGAGCCATTTAGTGCCCATGTTTAATTTAGAGATCTACATCTTTGGTTTGGTTCTGTGTGTTTGTGGTAAGTTTGATACGTTTCAAATAACTTGATTGTGACTGATGACTTTCAGCATTCATGATATAATGTTTGTCAATGAGCCATTTGTTAATCATTAACGACGTGGATGCACCCAGTTAGTTTCTTCAATCTGCCACTAGTGAGCTGACTCTTACGGTCGGACTAAAGATTGTAACTTCCACAAACCTCAGTCAGATAAAGGATCAATGAGTCAAGCAGACAAGACCGACACAATCAACGAAACAATCCCCACGTCTGAACTCTCTCTGCTACTAAATTAATGGAAAAGGAATAAAATATTAACTTTGTGCACAAAGATACTAGGATACGGCACCCTTTAAGCTTCCTTGTAGTCTTTCTAATTTTAATTATGTCCTTATGTTTATCATGAAAAGCCAGTAAAAAGCTATCAGACATAAACTGGATTGCTCAGATGGAAGAAAAGTGGAAGAAGTAGACTTTAATGAGGAGCCAAAATGTGACTAAACAGAGGAAAGGACGGCTGATTCAGTGGATGAAACCGAGAGAATGACTCCCACACAAAAACATTTTCTTTTTCCTTTGTTGTTGTTTACATGTCTCATCTATTGATCCCATGGTTCTTTAAATAATGAAACCATCACTAGACACTAAAAGTGAAAAAATAAACATTTTCATTTTTGTCCCTTTTATACATAAAAATGCCTCTTTGAATGATACAAACTGTACGCTGCATGATATTCTTCTTCACCCAATGAACGCATGTAACTTTTATTATGAAACTTTTTTATATATTGATTTCAAGAAAAAGATCTTTTACGGTCTCCTGAATATATGAGGGCTATAAATACTTTCATCTCTAACCAGCTAGATGTTTTATATATATATATATATATATTTAATATTACATCTGTTGCATTGTTTCTCCTTATGCAACGATGTTTACCCGTGTTTTCCCTGTTAAGTGAACTAACAAACAAATAACGCAGTAAAATCAATGTGTTACATCAGCATCATATATAACACTTTAGGATCACATTCTGATCCCTATACGAGTTCAGGAACGGCTGGGCGTCTTTAAATACGATGATAAAAAAAGGTTTAAGCAACAAACAAGACACAGATGGGCTGGAGGAGGACTGACATATAACAAGGTGTTAAGTGTATGTGTGTGTGAGTGAGAGAGAGAGAGAGAGCGTGTGTGTGTGTGTGTGTGTGTGTGTGTGTGTGTGTGTGTGTGGTGATGAGGCAGTGCAACTAGTCATCACCATGGCAAACTATAACCCACACCAACCTACAACACAGGAGGCGACACTGATGACTAGCAGTGTGTGTGTGTGTGTGTGTGTGTGTGTGTGTGTGTGTGTGTGTGTGTGTGTGTGTGTAGATGATTATGAGAGAGCAGACTGGCAGCTAAATAAAACTCTGCAGCATCCCACATGTGCTCTGCGCAGGGTGAAGGTGTGCGTTTCTAAATCTGCTGTCACCCTGGAGTTTTTTGCACGCAGCAGCGAGATGCACATTCACACAAAACATCAACAACTTCTTTCTGTCTAGCACGTTTGATAGCTCCGTAACAAAGCTCTAATTTATCCCTGAGCCGGTTACAAAAGAGTCTGGGATTAAAAAAAAGAAACTGGAAAGATCAAACTTGCAAGTTGCAAACATTGCACATTACCAATAGTAATCAGACGTTTCCCTTGATTCATTAAAGACTTGCTGCACGTATCTGTGTGCTACAAAAAAAGTTTAAAAAAGCTATAACTCAGTATAAAGTAAGTCAGAACTAGCACAAGATGTCCCTTGAATGTGACCAAAGCCTTATAATGGTTGGGGACACCCTACAAATGAGGGAAGTGAAGCTTAAAAATTTACCTATGAATCATTATTCAATGAAAAACAGAAGTCTTTTTTCTAAATGTATAGTCTTGTAACTCGACAGAATCTAAATAAGGAAATATGTCGTGGTGAAGAAATAAGATGAAAGCTTCATCAGCACTCTCCTCTTCTTCTATTGTTCTGCTTCCGTTTTTTTAAGTGCCATTACAAGAATGCTTTTACACCGTATGAAGTTCAGACTGAGACAGAACAGGCTGAGAATGATTCAGAAAAGATATGTCGTTTGAATCCTTTTGAGTGTGAGGGAAGTGTAAATGGACACACTGCTGCATTGTTATCTTACCCTCTAACAAATTGGATTATTTTAAAATCAATCATGTATGCTTCGGAGAGTTTATCGCAGTTCATCTGGAGTTCAGACCAACATGATTCCAGTTCCTGTAACTTAAGATTGACTCGTCTGGGCTGTTTGCCATCATCTGACTCCTCTGGTGCGGATACCTTCTCCGAGCACATGACCTAAATATGAAGCTACATATCAGCATCAGCAGCAGACTTGCCTTACTGAGGATGGGCAGCACTTTTCGATGAGCCAGTGTTTGTCATGTGCTGCTATCAACAAGTGTCATCTGACCTAGGTGCTTACTTTCAACAGCTCGGTGAACAATTAACAAAGTACGATTATAGACACGTCATCACGTCAAAATGATAAATCTGCCTCGGCTCGACGTCAACATCTCCTCAGATATGATTGGCTGATAAGTTAACGCTTAAATTATGCACATGCTACACAAACCGTTGACTAGGTTGTTCTTATTTTGCTCTGGCAACATGTATATTTTGTCTGCGTCGGCCAGTGGGCATCAGTAGGCAGAATAATATGCTAATTCCACTACAGAAGAGACTTGACATCCTCTGCAATTAGGTGGAAAAAAATATGTTTGTATGTATATTGGCCAAAATGATACGGAAAATATTTGCAGATTGTTACTTAGTTTTGCTTCTTACTTACTTCTATCGTGTGATATGTATCCTATATATCCTCATGGACTTGTGCAGATGACAACATTTACATGGATTAGATTCTTTCAAAGTATCATTCAGTGTTAAGTTACGGAAGGCATCATCCTCCGTTTCTTTCACCCCTTTTCACCCTCTCTAGTCTCACCTTAGCGCTCGGCTGAGCTTGTCGTAGTTCATCTGTGGTTTACACTTTCTGGCCCCCCATAGGCGGGCAACCTCATCTGGGTCCTTGATGACAAACTCCCCATAGTCTCCCTGCCAGGCAATGACGTCGTGGTACTCTTCTTTCCTCAGCAGCTCCAGGATGAAGTGCCATAGCTGGATCTGTCTGGAGCCCGGGCTCGACTCGGGCTTGTAGGCCCATTCTGGGAAGGCAAACCCTGAGGGGACAGAGGAGAGAGGAGAGGGGAATTCAGCACAGTGGAAGAAATGAAAGATGGGATGTACACAACAAGACAAATCTGGGTTTAATGCAGCTCTTTAAACATGTTTAGGTCTCAAATTATTGGTGCACTGCATGTAATAAAACATCATCTTCTTCAGCTGCTGTCCTGATACCAGGGTCGACAACACAATAGTGAAAAACGCTTGTGTTTATGGCTAATATTGGTTGGAGTTTTGACACAATGTGTATGGCAAATATTTTGTTACTAAAAGACATATTGTGTTTTGCAAAAACACAGTCAACTGGCATCCATTTTTGTGCTTGAAGGTTGTTTTTTTTTTTGTCTCATTGGAGATAAACATAAGGCAAAAAAAATGTGTCGGAAACCGGTTCCAATTCTTCCACAAGAGAAAAAGGAGTCTTTAGTGGAGACAAATAGACAATAGAGGAGGAATAGAGAAACAACACTGAATCAGGATACCAGACATGAGACTGTTAAGAATCACAGAATCAAGGATGGAAGCTTGGATGAAGCATGCAGCTGATATCCAGCACACATTTTGGTCTGTGACTTTGGTGCTAAGTGGATCTCAAGCCTCAAGGAAAGCTGATGACGAGCATTTTAACTAAATCTGTTCCCACAAACCGCAGTCATATCAAAACCTCACTGCTATCGCCATCAAAGCTGGAAAATCAGCACTGTTACAACAGATTAACAGGCCTTGAGATATGTGCAGACAAAATATAAGCTACGGTTTTATAACTACTATCAGGACACGCACTTGCGCGGGCACACACACCATTATCCAACAGTTGAAAGTATAGGCTTTGAGTTGTAAAGCAGTGGGTGGCAGTAAAAGACTCGACACCACTTCAACACAAGGCCAGGCTGAAAGGCTGAATAGCAAAGGCATAGTGACACACACACACACACACACACACACGAACACACACACACCTCATTAGGACCAGATGTGCCTTGGCAATCAGGCTGAGAAAGCGGAGGGTGGGAAACATATGGCCGCAATATAACAATGCTGAATTTGGTGTGTGTATGTGTTTATGTAACTGTAAAGAAACACACACTCCTAAATACCAGGGTTACAATCAGTTTCCCACACTCCAGCGTGTCATATCTATATAGCATAGACAGTGAACTGTTAACCATGATATGCTCAAGGCTGAGAGACTATAACACCAAAACAATGTAGCCCATTGACCCAAGTTCCAATGACCGCCCATGACACAATTGTGATAATATGCGAAAGTTGTTGCACCGCACTCAGTGAGATCCGTGTCTCAAAACGGCGTCTGAAGTATCCGTGTGCAGACCCGCTGATCTGACACATTAAACGGGGAATTGTTTAATTTTTGCAGCACTTTATTGCCTTGTCAACATTTGATAGGAAACCGCCTTGGGGCCCGCTCCATTAAACCATACAAGAAACACACAAAAACAACCACAAAAAAGAACAAAAGAACTGATGAAAAACAGATAACAGGACGTAAAAACTGAAAGGAAGAGTTGTAAAACTCGTTTAAAAAAAAGAAGAAGAAGACGACACACCTGGCAACTAAATCCAGGGCTAAAGTAAACTGTATCTAGTCATGGTGCCCAGATGGTAATTAAATCAATTATGACTCTTCCATTTACACAGTGTGTGCTCTCATTGTCTGCCCTGTGTGCTTACAAGGATTAGATTCATTTATGAATAAGCAGGGAGACAAAAGGCAGGTGTCAGTATCCTAAAAATGATGCAGTGCACTTGATGTTTACTTTTCAAAAACAGGATGTTCTTACTGCTCGCTTATTCTTTGAATGCTCAGCGGACTGATTCACAGTGATTCAGTTTAAGGAGAAACGACTGGCAGAAATGGATCTCACTGCTCTTTTCGTGCAGGTGAGCGTATGACAAACTCCACAGTGAGTCACGACATTCCTACCTACTTGGGTGGTGCTGTCTCCGAACGCACTCCGAGCCCTGACTGAATTATTATGAACCGGGTGAACTCTGCTGATACGAATCACAATGTGCCGATTTGTTCTATCAAATCCTGAGCACAATGATGTGTGCGTCTGCAGCCGGCCCTTCACATGTGTTTCCCCTTATCCTGATACAGATTTTAATAGCAGGTGTAAATGGAGTCAAAGCAAGTCATGGAAAAACTGACCAAGCAAGACACGGAGAAGCCAAAGTCCGATATCAGGTGTGCAAAGTGCAGCTATTAGTAGTATTAGTAGTGGAAGTTGAAAAAGTGGGAAACAGCTGACAGTTTGTGCACTAAGACCTCTAACAGAGAGAGAGACAGAGCGCCGCAAAAATGCACTTGCAAATGCAATTCATAGCGTTTACAATCCATTGTCGCCAGTTTACAACAATGTTCTAGTGACTACACACTGGAGGCAAGTTTTTTAATGGATTTTTTTTTTGTCCATACTGTCACCGGAGTTTAAACTTAACAAGCAGCTGACCTCCAAGTATTACACGGGCACGTTGGCTCTGACATTGCTGCGAGCTCCCTTGCGAATAACGTCTGGCTCAACAAAAGGAGAAACACACACAAGTTGAGAAACTGCAATCTGTTTCTCTCTTTAGCATCGATTCAAGAAATCCAAGCGCTGACATTTTATTGTCAGACAGACGCTATAATTTTGCAAGAATTCCAGTGGAGCAGAGTTACATCCTCTCTTTTCTAAACCTGATTTCCATTTTTCATAACTCCCAGATGAAAAATGTTGATGCTTTCATTCCCTGGTCAGTTGCAATTCATGGGACCATTTAATAGACACAAGGGTCAAACTAGGGGTGAGCCATGATTTTCGAATATTCATTAAATTGGAAATTTATTTGAGTAGTTCAAGCGACTGTGGTTTTGTCTGAATATATTCCATTTTTTTCCTTTCCCTTAGGTTAGGATTATCAAAATCCGGTCAAACGTGAGCAGCACGGTCTTACCACATAAGGTTAAAAAAGGCTGTGCTACTAATTAAGTACATACAAACAGCAGATCTTCAAATGATCGTTCAATAGTTCAGTGACTATCAAATACCAACTTTTGCTTGAAATGCCCATCCCTAGTTCAAACAGCTTTTAAAGAGTAAAATATAAACGATTTTCAAACACTTTCAAGGTACATAAACAAAAGATTTCCAGACTCTGGAAGCTTTTATCATCACATCTAAAAAGGATAAATAAAAACAAAATTCCGTTACACTCACAACAATCACTGTATATTGCTTCTTTGTTTATGTTACCAGCTGTTTATACTGGCTATGTTTTGATCATGATTATTTAATGTTTGTTCATTTCGAATGCCAGGAATTAACAAAATAATAAATACGGGATCATTTTTATCTCAAATATTAAGATGATTTTTGGTTTGCATGAAATGTTTTGTAGATAAAACATCAGTGTTAAAAATCATGCATTTTCAAAGGATTATATTCCAATTCTAGCGCAGTACAAGTCTTGAAAACACAAGTTAAAATTCAGTATTTTCCAACCTTCAAGACTCTGTATGAGCCATGATACAACTACTTAAAAGACACAATATATAACATCAAAGCCAATGCTTTTCATTGGAAATTCATAATGTAACTGAAGACTTTTATGATGTTAATATGATTGAACCATGGCAACAAACTGCGTCTTTTTATCAATAGATTTCTAATTTTCAAATAGTGTGTGGGGAGATGTGTATGTCTTCCAAGGACAGATAATGATTGTTTCCACACAGAACATGTTGTGAATTTTCAATCGAAGTTATCAAAATAAACCCTGAGGATGTGGTCTGTGTTTTCAAGGTCTTCTATTTGAATTTATTGGAAACAGACAATTAGAAATGTGAGAAAGATTTCCTACGTTCACTCTATGAATCGGCAAATATGGATGATATTTTCTTTCTCAACCTGACACTCAAAAAAAAAAACTTACAAAACTCATATTAAGGAGAAAAAAAAATCTGAAAAACAGACCTGTTCCTGATGACTAACAAACCGCATGCTGCCATCTGATCGACTATGGTGCTCAAAGAGTGAGCCAGAAGACAGACAAGCTGGCTCTGATGGTTGGTAATAGCCATTTGAAGGCAGATTACTAATGGGGTACAAGCATATGATTCATACACAAGACAATAAGGCTCTTGTCACTGGGGACAGGTTACACGTTGTGACACAGACACAGTGCGCTGCTTTATAATGGGGTATAGAGAAATACACATGTGCACATGTACACACACACACACGCACAACAGCAGTGGGTTAAATCAAAGTGGGCGAGCTAATATCTCTCTCACACACACACAAAGTACACAGACACACAACACAGGTTAGTGGGGAGAGGTAAGTGGGTTCATGCGTGGGTGCACAGAGCACACAGACAAAGAACACAGGAATAGCAACCATGCCCACTGCATGTGTGTGTGTGGTGCAGATGTCCCTGCTGACTCATAGCTTGTTCGTTCGTCGTTCAGCTTTCACAGATTCCGCCTTTCTCCCCCTCAACACCACTGCCATCGCTTTCCTTCTTTCTTTTCTCTTTCATTTTGTCCCTCCCTCGCTCAGCCTCTCCTAAGACACACTGTCTCCTAGCAACAAAAGCTTTTAGCTCTAAAAATAAAAGGCAGAGTCACGACAGACAAGACAAAATATGATTCAATTACAGAAACTTGCCAAAAGAGTTTAGAGTTTGGGCACGGATCCAGAGAGCTTCAGTGTGAGGGTGTGATCTGTCTCAGGCTGCCTGACCAGCAGAGACCTCTCGCTGCAGCGCCAGCTCTGCTGTCACACTGTGTTGCAACACCAAGGACACTCTGCCCTGTCTTGTAAGTACTGGAGGAGCAGGTTTTCACCGGCACCCGGATCAATCTGAGCATAAACTCCCGTAGGTTAATTACATTTTGCTTCTGAAGCCCATTCATTCACATTCGCGGTTGTTCTCTTGAATTATTTTCAGACGCAGCACACTGATAGAAAAGAGAGACGGATACAGAAAATCAGACAGCACAGCTGCTAGTGTGGCACTCTGACAGATGCAAAACTGAGGAGTCCAGTTGGAGATGCATCTGCTACAGCTGGTCCTTAATGTGATGTGAGTAAAAAAGCATATTAACAGATAACAGAAGGGAGCTGGACAAGGACAGAAAAAGTGAAGTTAGACCGAATATACAGGCAAACTTTGTTCTTGCATACAGACTGTCATAATTAGGAGAAACCTTCTGTATTTGGTGATATCATGACACCAGTCAAGCTCAGCCTGAATTTTATGGTATGTTTATACAGCACGCGATTCACCATCTTTGCATAAACTGGGACATAAGTCAATTTATTTCGCTTTTAGTCATGTAATGGGCATTTGCTAATTTTGTTGACCACGAAATCTTTACATTTCATGGGTATCTGTGGCGACTAGCTTCTGCTATCAATGTAACCACAGAGCTTGCATGATATTAAGCATCTGGCACGTGAGACGACGCATCACAGAAATGTTGTGTTAATGTATGAGGCGAGAGATTTCTGACTTGTTATTTCATCCACAGCGTGGAGGGGAGAGCAGTTCTCTAATTTTGGGTCGAACCAGCTCCACCCTTTTTAAGCAAAATTAGGGAAGCTTGTAACTGTCAAATGTGTAGCTCTCTTTTCAGGATACTCAGTAGTTTTCAAATTATAGATATCAGTGTTTTTCTGCCAGATTTCTTATAAAATAAGCACATTCAAAAATGCACTATTTTGGCTCTGATGTAACGACCTCTTATTAATAACCTTTCAAAACTAAATAATCTGAATCTGCAACGTTATTAGTATCTTAAGTTAATGTATTGGAGTGGAAGCATAAAGTGGCAGAAAATACAGAAATACTCAAGTGATTCAAGTACTTGAGTAAGTTGTGATAAATCCATCACTGGTTGTTGTTGTTGACAGTAAGATTGTAGTTTTTACTGCAAATGTATATCGGTTCCAAATAAAGTTTATCAGACTCTTTGAATAAAAATAATTATCAGCATCTGTCTCAGCCATGGGAGGAATATATTGTTGGTCCATTCAGTCTGTTATGCTGAGTTTGCACGTAAAACATTATATTTAGACAAAATAATAATTTTCGATGTGCTTTTTCTTGCGTTGTTCATTTACACTTGAGCTGCGTAGAACAGTGTAACAGAAGGGTTACTACTACTGCAATTTTCAAACATGATTTCAACATGTAGAACTGGCAGAGCTTTTGCAGACTACAGCTGCTTCAAATTAAACTATGACACTGGTCGAGTAGTCATCAGCACAGGAGGTCTGGATGTGCCGCAACAAATCCGGGAAAAATTGACACAAAAGCAGACAAACAAACCCGAAGCCCTTTGTTCAATCTGGCAAGCTCCTATTCCAGACAGGAAGAATTTTTGATTGTCAGGCAGAAGTGAAACACACCATTTCGGGCCTCATTAGAATCTATATATAGCAAAGTACTCGGTAGAAAAACTAATTTACTACTGGCCTCCAGTCCCAAGCCACCTGTGTTCTCCTTTCCAAGAGAAACATAGGATCTGTGCAGCCACAGCCGGTGTTTCAGGGGAGTTTAACACGCAGGTCTGCTTTTCTTAGGGACTCTGACGTCACCACAGTTGGAATAGTGCTTGTAATAACCGATAGCCATCATTGGGGTATTGTCCAGAAGGCCTGCAGCCTCTGAGACTAAACACGAACGGCCTCCTTGTCGACGTCTCTCGCTCTCCGCAACAAGTTGCTTTAACACGCTGTTCCATCTATCCATCTATCCCCCCGTTTATTTTCCCTCCCTTCCTCCCATTCTTTAGTGGCTCTATATTTAGCCTTTGCAAAGGTCGGCGTGTGTCTGTCTGCAGGGCAACGATTCAGGGGCGCGGAGACCTACGCGCAGAGGTAACAGGCCAGGCTAAACGGCCGAGGGCTGGAGGACTAAATCTGGATGGGGTTTATCACGGATGGGATCAGGACAATACAGAAAAGCAGGAAATTAATCGGTACAGAGCAGGAAAAGGGGGAATCTCCGCTGGGCGTGAGCGCTATTGGCATGAGTCAAATTCTGGGTGAAAATACAACAAATATGAAATAAATGTTTACAAAGTTAGCACTCCAATCTTAATGAACTGAGTTCTTTAAGCAATCTCTGGAAAAATGGGAGTCCAACTTTAAATCTACTAAGTTTAAGGATGATGAATGTGCAGATCTGGTTGTCTGGGCTTCCATTTCTGTCTCGCAGTGTAAACTACCTGTCTACAACACCGGGATCAAAACAGTCAATCTAACACTGCTTTATTGAGGAGTCCTGAGCCTCAAACTACTGTTTAAAAACTCTCTGCGCCTCATTCAGCTGATCTCATAATTACCCTTAAAGGATGGAGTTAAGATTTGAGGAGCCAGTGGCTTAACGCTGGGGAGGAGTCAGAGAATAAGACAGGACGAGGAGGAAATCAGGTGGAAAGGAAGAGAAGAGCGGAGGTGGAAAAGTCTGCAGAAGGGGAAACTGAAACGCATTCTAGCAGAGATCAAAGGAAAAAAAGAGGATGGCCGTCTGCAGGTGCATGGCGTGAACCTTCACCTCGGTTCTCACATGATGCCCATTACATAAAAGACAGACAGACGGACGGACGGATGGATGGGTGAACTGTCAGACACAGACTGGGAGAGGAAGGAGGGAGGACAGGGTCAGTGTTTGGGAGGAGAGCTACAGACAGAAATAAGTGTCTAGCTAAAGAAAAGTTTTAATTTCTAAATCAAGGAACAAAAACACTGTAGCACTGTACTGTAAGTCAATTTGCTGATAATATTAAGTAACTCTTGATTTGTTATCAAATATTCTTTTGCCGCAGAAACTTTAAGAAAGCCATCAACCAACAGACACTATATGGCTTCAGTCAGGCTCTTCTGCTTTCCATCTCTAAAATCCATTTTCCAAATTGCTTGAGCTGTGAGCGATGCCTTCCCCTAGTCTGCGAGCAGTCCAAACTAAACAAAGCCTCACCATTTGGGATGAGCAGTCAAAGAGCAGAGACACCTGTGTTCCCCAGGTCTGCAGAAAGGAGTTAAGACACAGTAGAAAGTAGGGGGGGGTTGACCGTTTGCCACTGCAGTAAAGCCTTGGGACTGCAGAGTGAAGCCTTAAAGTGTATAAACCATCTCTGCTACCACTGAGACAGCTGAGCCACTCTAATCTGTGACACAGCGGCCGCCCGAACCTCGCCAGACAGAAACCTGTCACGTCCCGGAGAACTCTGCAGCACCTAGGAGGCAGCCAAGGCTGTGATTAAGTCCGCCCTGGGTTAGTGTGTGTGTGTGTGTGTGTGTGTGTCTGTGTGCAGTGAAGAGTCACTTATTATGCTGACATGAGGGGAAGCTCCTGTTGCATTCAGCAGCGCCCCCACGGTTTTATAGCTGAATCAAGGATGTCAGAATAATGTTACTGTGGTCACTTGCCCATATCATTTAATGAATGCACCCAGGGTCTGAAATTAACACCCACTGAGCGCCAAATGTGGGCGGATTTCTGTTTGGCAATTTAATCTCTGAAGGCTATCTGCCACACTGGTGGGTAAATGTTTGTACCAAAATAGTCATGTAGTAAAAAAAAAAAGTGCCTAAATTGAATTTTGGTAATAATTTGCTGCACTGGTTCTGGCCTCTGCTGACATCCACATGAAAAAAAAACCCCAAGAGAAGTTAAAAAAATTGGCAGATTTAATGCATGAGAGGATTTTCACTGTTGTGTTAATGAGAAACAAAAGTTAAAACAATCACATCAGCGATGTTATCCGAGCTTAAAACTTCTATCTCCTAATCTGCACCACTTCAGCCAAGTGGAGGCGTGTAACAGGAATACAGAGAGGAAGAAGAACACACGCAGTACATGCATGTACACGTGCTCCAAAACTCGTCTGAGCGTGCTTTCCTTTCCAGAAAATGACAACCCTGTAAAACATTCAGCTGTAATGAGCTCCTGGCTACCTGACTGCCGCGCTACAGATTTCAAGCTTGCTTCCTTCTGCCAGGACAGAATTTGTTTGGAAGAAGGAGCTCCGTGTGTGTTTGTGGAAAATGACAGCGAGTAAGGGATGAAATAATTCTCATAGACAGATTACAATAAAGAAGAGAGAGAGTGAGATTTGTCTCTATTGTCTGTAAGCAGAGGGCCAGTACTGCGTTTACATGGAGCCTGATTATCTGGTTTTAAAAGCCCAAACAGAATAAAAAATGTTCCATGGTAACACCTCAGTCAGAACAAACAGGCCCAAAAGTTGGAACCTTTTCATGAACCTATTAAAATAGAAACTGTCCAATGTAATTCATACAACCTGAATTTTTTTTTTTTGTCTGTCGGCTTTTGGCATGTTGACCGTCTTGATGTAAATGCGTAGTGACATAGACGATGTTTGATACTGACCAGAAATCAGCATGAAGAAGAACGGTCCTGTGAACGTAGTTCGTGAGACGGCACAGATTTAGTTTATCTGTTGCACTGCACAGCTGACACTTCTACATGTTTATGAAACAATGTCTGTCTGCAGGAAATAAGGCTGGCTGACATCCTGCAGAGTGAAGTCAAGTCAAGCGAAGTGTTAAACCCAACAAAGCCGCCAGCTCCACTGTCGGCGCAGTGCTTTGCTGATTGATTACATCATCACAGCGTCAAGAAACATCGTGAGCGCATCGTTTCAGGAGGAATTAACAAAGACAGGAAATGCAACCATGAACCAAAGTTAATCTCTTCTTACTAAGGTAAATACATGTAATCTATCCAAATGGCTTTTCCCAACAAGCACTGCATGATCAGATAAGGCGTCCTGTACCTGCACCTCCGTCAGTCTGACAGACATGCCCTGAAATCAGCCATCCGCAGACACGTGCTGCTGCTACTAGACTCCTATCCTGACCATGAACAGAGAACAATCTATATAAAACACATCTTATAAGTTGTCAGGAGCTGATGGAGGCCACGATGGAGCTGGAGCGATTAACACTGTGGTGGTGTAGTAGAGGGGACTTCAGAGCAGGAGAGAAAGATGATAAATATCTGCGTTTAAATCTGGCTTCTATGTTGTGGTTTGCTCGCCAGACTACTTTCATTTTCCTCCAACACACACACACACATGCGCGCGCACAGTGGCTAAGCCAACAACGAAAATTTGGTGACTTCAGCTGTTGGATTGGACCATGTGAACACTTGTGTGCATGCATACGCACACACAACCGCATACATACACACATACACGTGTCACCGCAGCCCAGAATAGGCCCGCAGCTCCAAATCCAGGGAGCTGGATGAGTGACTCATTCTCATACTCACTGCCAATCAAATTTCATCTGCTCCTCTTGCCTCTCCCCCTCCTTCTTTCCCATAATGCCGCTTTCCTTTCAGCATCTTTCCACACAGACAAAGAGGCTCCACTGTTGATTACAACTGGTAGGACAAGCAGCACGACAATGTTCGAGGTTCCGCTCAACGAGAAAGATTTATTTCAAAAAGTCTGTTCTGCATTTTTTTATTATAAATACACTCTCGAGCTGCAAGAGTAACCACACAGCGACTTTTATTATCGAAGTGTGTCAAGAGCAAATATCAGACAGGAATGTGCATATTTGTGCACTGATTAACACTCTTGGCTGGGAGAAGTCAAGTCACTTATTTATACTGCACAGTCCAAAATCGTAAATTTTGCCTTGGAGGGCTTTACAACATACGATACACTCAATCCTTTAAATCTAGATTTGGAAGAAGAAGAAAAAAACTTTTAACAGGGAGAAACTTCAAGAGCAACAGAGGACAGAAACATTTTCAGGGTGGACCATTTAAATATGTAGAAACCAAAAGCACCAAGCTAACCTTTTCTCTCCTTACGACGATTTGCAATCTTTATCTCTCGCTGCATGGAGCCCGGAAATAATATGAATGTACAGTAACATGTGGCCAGAGTCTGCCGTGGCACTATTAACTGAATGAGGAACCTGCTGTGACTGAATGAATGCAACTCAGAGGTTAAACGGAGCTTTTATAATGATACTGAGACAAAAACTGTAATTTACATGGATGAGCAGGATCAAAAAAACTATTTAGTTCATTGGAGGTTCATACGTACTCCCTCCTGTGACTGAATGTTATAGCAGGCCAACTTAGGCCGACGGCCTTACATTGGGCATCCTTGGTCAAGACATTACTCTGTGACAGTGCTAATAACTACATCTGCTGCTTTAAATACGTGTCCAATTAACCTCCTTTTCACTTTCTCTCTGTGGGAACTGTTGGAGACCCAAACTGGGAAAAAAAAAACAACCCACTTCACCTCAAACTGTTCCCTGAAAATCAATCACCACTGGCACCGTGTCTCGTCTCTTTAGTTGATGCTAAAGGTGGTTCTTGCTACATTTTCCTCTATACTCAAACATGGATATTTGTTATCCGTGCCAGAACACTGTGGTGGTTCTGAGCTGCCACTTTTCAACATTGGCTCCTAATATTGTTGATCTACCACTTGTAGCTTATGGCGCGATCACGGCGACAGTAATTCGGTCTGGATGAGTGTGTCGGAGAAATTCGTCAAATGTAAAAAAGAGCCAGAAAGGGACTTTTCTACATGTGTGATGTCTGGGTGCGTTAGTCAGCCTTTCCTCATTGGCAGGGCCACCGCAGTCTTAATTCCTCAGTCTATTGCATTAAAGCTGGATCTTCCATTCTCTAGACTGAGTGGCTCGCTCCCTGTGTAAAAACATTAAAGACAGAGGCACGACGGCGTCACCGCAGGGAGATGGCAGCCCAAATGAGCAAGCCGCGCTCACTAGCTGTAGTGAGAAAATTAAAAGAGTGTGTCTTGTGCCTGTGTGTGTGTGTGTGTGTGTATGTGTGTTAATGCAAAACAGACATGCACCATTTTCATGGCATGTGGGGGGTCCAGGCCCCCTAATAAAGTGTGCATGCTGTGAGTGGGCGAGATGAGTGAGTGAGTGTCTGAGGGACTAAACTGACTTTCATTCCTCACTGCCACTGGCTCGGTGGTTTCAAACAACCAACAGGGACAGAAAATGGGTCACATGAGTTAACAAATGAACGAGGGCGGCTTTCAACTTAATAAATTCAACGTGTAAAGAAATAACCTTATTTATTCGTTCATGATTCTGCATTCTTTCTCATTTAGATCATCATATCCAAAGCAAATACGTACAAAACCTCTAAATTATGAAGATTTTAACAGAATTCAGCTTAAACTGAATCTATATAAAGACTACTGGTTGAGTGTGTGTGTGTCCTGTGGGTGATAAAGAAAGGACAGGCAAGGAGACTTAACTTTATGGCCGACTGCTGGCGCTGACTTGATCAAATGGTGCCGTTCTTATCACTATTGTAATTTATGGCCTACCTTTGAAGCAGCTAAGAAGACGAGCCTGAGCGCTACTTTCTCTTTAAAAGTTTTGGCAGCTGTTATTTCAAATTATTCCCACATAAAAGGAGTGCAACTACCTGTTGAGATGTGATTCTTATCTCACAACTTGCTACTAATGTTGTGATAAATAATAATGGCCAAATGGTTTATTCTAGAGCCGCATTAAGCGCTGATTGCTTCTGTTGGATCATTGCTAAACAACTTACCTACATACACTCAACAATGTTGTGTGGTTGGCTGGTTGAAACGGACTACGCCATCACACTGTAACCTTTAAAATGCCCCATTTTCTACAGATCCTTTGTGTTACATCTGCTCCTCCTCATCGACCCGTCTCTTATTTGATCAGCCCGGAGGTGAGATGCATATATAAGACGTGTGTGCATCTGTTATGGGGAAAAAAAAAGTGTTTACCAAACTTCTCTGCTTGTCTGAATGTGGGTGTGTGAGACGGCGAAGGCGTGTGTGAGAACGAGAGAGGGTGTGAGTGTATGTGCTGCGTGTACGTATTTGTGTGGTTTGGGGTGTGAAATCTTTTTCTTAAGGCAATTGGCCTATAGTCAACACAAACTTTTCTATGTATTTCAGGTATGAGACACACACAGCGCAACGTCAAACATAAACACACCACACAGAGATACCAACCGAGAACCAGGACAAGTTGCGACAGCCTTAAAAAAGAGAGAGAAAAACACAAGATTCCCAGCAGACCGGAGACAAAACAGATAAGAAAAGGCTGTGTGCTGCTGAATTTGTGTCTTTTTCTTGCTCGCTGCTTTACCTCCAAAGACTCAGACAGGTTTTCTTGACTTTGAAGATCCGAGACAAATGACCTGCCAACAAAGACAGCAACACCTTCTGCAGCTTGCTCTGACTTCATGTTGTCGAAACATTACATCATTCACCTTTGCTTCCATCCAAGGCACTTAAACACTGCACCTTGCAGGAAACAATGAGGACACAGCCTCTTGTAGTTCCTCCAGGTAATAGACCTTTCAATTTTGTCCAACCACCACAGCTGTTCCACAGATTTGCCCGATGATAGCAGTCCCCCCATCCTTTCAAAAACACTGAGATATACGTCATCAAACTTAATTCCTTGCTTCTGGTAGTGAAAGTGCAGACATGTGCGACACAAATATCTCGCATTTACCGACAAAAATTACTGCTACACACCATAGCAAGGCAATTCCCTGATGTTTGCACGAAAGCGGCAGGAAAACTGTTCTGCAAACGCATTTCTGACGCACAACACACCCGGAGAAATGCGTAAAAACCGACAGGACAAATCGGCATGATAATCCATATCTGCTCCAAGTGCTGGGGCAATCAAATCAAGTTAGAGAAGTATGCAAGAGTGTAAATCAGAAAGGGATAGAGGCAGCCTGCCTGACAAACCCAACAATCCCAAAAACATCCTTTGAAAACCTGCAGGGAGTGATCTTGTAGAGAGATAGGTGTGATGAGAGGTTTATCATGTACCTGCAACGTCAACTGAAAAGCCAAATGCTGGTTTCTCCTCTGGGAATATGGAATGGGTGTTCAACTAAAGTTTGGGCGTGGTAAAAAATTAACCAACTCTTTCCGTCATGCATCCGAAATCAGTGAAAATCAGTTGGAGGAAACGGTTCATCAGTTAAGAAATCATCCTTTCAGACAGCGTTAAGAGCCAACTGAAAATGTGTGTTGGCTTTGGATTTAATTAAAGTGGATATAAGGACGCTTCTTCAAGTAGTGATCTTTTCTTTCAACCCGTAGCCTGCAGCCACTGTGATTACTTGCCACTTTGTCATGCACATGCATTCTTGCGAAAATTACCTCAGAAACTTGTTCACGCTGCAGAAAGCGAGCTGTATTTACCATTCTTCTTCAATCCTTAATGGAGTCTGTGAACGTAAAAGCACTGAAGGTACATTTAGAGGAGGTGGCAACAGAGCGGAGTTTGTTGAAATTAGTATTAGAAGACTCTTATTTGTGTGAATATGAAAAAAAAGTGACTTGGATTTTCAATCAACAGTGTGGGATAAAAATGCAGGTGCAACGCCAACAAGTGTACAGGCAGGAAAAGTCTGGGCTGGATCAACCCAGACTGAACAACCACAAAACCCAAACTGGGTTTTTTTTTTTCCCCCTGCAACCTGTTGGCGGAGTTTTCCCTCCGTGGCGCTTAAGGTGGTCCGGTTAAAAAAAAAAAAAAGGCCATCTAATTTATTTTGCATCACTTTACGACTGGTTTCTAAATCAAGATACTTTTTACTTACTGAGGACTTTCCACTGGCATATTAAGACACTGCCAACAAACGCCACAGTTGCATTTTAGTGTGTCGGTGCTCTCATTTCATTGTAAAAAAGAAAGAAAATAAAAACCTTATAGCCTAGATGTTGCCACCTCCTGTTTGTCTCTCTAATTGCCAGAACACAACCTGGCAGGCTACATCTAACCACTCCTCTCAGCTAAAACAGACTCCCTAAAAACATATGGCATCTGGTGGATATTTCTGCTCTGACAGCAACTTGGTTGTAACTACTTTAGAACTGGCAGTGGCAATGGTAATGTGGGCAGTGTTATACAGGGCCATACAGGACCACACCTAGTCTGTCCCCATATCCTTTCTGCAGCAAATAAAAGGCTCACTAACATGTTGGTGGAGGCCTAGCTCAATCCTTTTGGCCATAAATGAGGCCAAACCACCCGGTGCATCCCTCCATGCACCACGGATGATAGCCATAACATGCAGCACATCTCCCCACGCCTATTTCAGTAGGGATGACTCCAGACAAAACAGCCACAGACAAAGAACAAATCTACCTCTACACCTTCCGCCTCTATCAGCCTTGATTTGATTCAGAAACCTCCAAAAGCCCTTCAAGGGTAGATGATGTAAAAAAAAAAAACTGTCTGCATTTTTTTCGTGAACAAAAGCTTCTCTCAGAAGGCCGGCCCGATAGATCTACTAGACCGTTGGCAAAATGGTTCAGGAGAGAACTTTTTATTCAGTATTTGATCGCAGCACTGAGGCTGGGAACCCACTATCCTGTCAGGTGTTGCACAGATACACGTCCTGCTGCAGAAGTCTTCCTTATCTGCTCAGCGAAGCGAGCTGCTGGTTCCACTTGACCTGCTCTGTTCTTTCATCTGCCCTGCTGGGGTCGACAGTCACAGAGCAAATGCAGATTCACTCAATCGTAAATACTTAGAGATACCAAACAAGCAGGTCGGCTGACGGAGACGTGAAGGATGATGAGAACATGAGGTGCTGTCTGTCCTTTACAAATGACAGTGCACAGATAAAGGAGTAACAAGCACTTTGCCTAAGCCAGGCCTGTTATTTCTGCTTTTTCAGAGGTCTGAAACTGAGTTCCACATAGGGAAAAAACACATAAAGATACAGCTCATCAATAAGTGGACAGTATTGCTTGTTGTGGCAAGATCAAATAGTGCTGATGATTGGCTGTATTGATGCATGCACCACATGCATGTGTAATGTAACCTTTTGTTAAAATTGATTTCACAAAATAGTTTTCTAAAGGAAATGATCATTCAGGAACTGCTATCAAGCTATCAGTACCAGTATCAATATGACATTGCTGTGCTATTTTCCCCCACATCACTTTTAGACTAACAGTAACAGAGTTGATTAGCAGTATCAACGAAACCAGTTGACAAACACAAACGCATTGCAGCATTAAAAACTTTGACAAACGATGTGGTGAAGAAAGTAAGTCCATGCTCAATCTGTTGAAAGCAAGAGAGAAAAATATTGTTTGGTTGTAAATCGAGGAACATTCAAGTCTGAGTCGAATCTCCCCCCTACCATCAAAATCTCTCGTAAGAGTTATTGGTGGTGTGCCCTTCTTTAATATATATGGAGACAATTTAGCATGACAACACAATTTGATTCAGTGGTCTAAAAATATCAACTTAAGCCTCAGACTTTGGTGTCAGCCTCTCAAAGGGTGAGGGCTTCTGTCTAAACTCAACACTTTGAGAGAAATTCATCATCAAAGAAGCAGAGTAAGCAAGTTGTCTTCCAATTAGTTTGAGGGATGCAACACATTTATTTCCCTTCAGTAAAGGGTTTTATCTATTGTTGTTGGTTTTCCACTTGCATGTACAGCCTCCAGCATCTGAGTATTGTTCAAAGTCATCCAGGGAAATGTAGGAGATCCGTACTCGCAGAAGTGAGTAAGGTAGGTGTTCAGTGTACACAAAAGAATGTAATTACCACACTTCATCAAAAATAACTACTGTGCTGCAACATTACAGACTGATGACTCCTCATGCTTTTACAGTGTAAGAGGATTGATTAAGCTTTTAATCAGATTTAGTATTCAGAATTTGCAAATGTCACCTGATTCTGTGTACCACAAATAACATTGCTTTACCTTCAGGGTTTAATTCCAAAATTAGACATCAAAAGCACACAAAGGCAAACTGAACAGCAACAAATTAAAACCACCATTTGAAGGACAGCTCACAATGAAACTTTGATGTACGTGCACCAATTTACAAAACTTCTACATCTTAAAACCTAAATAAAACCACAGGTATGGATGTTTATCAACACTCGACTCCCAGGCTGACTGTCAGGCTTTCCTGCGCGTGAGGCCCCAGTGTTTGTTTGGCCAGCACGTCCCAGCTCGTGCAAACTGTTGTCTATTCTCTTAGCTTTGTATGGGTCACCAAAGCCACAGTACACACACTTCCAGGAAAAGAGGGCTGCCGTAACATCGAGAGATGATCGCAGCAACACTGACCCGGGCCGCCACTTTGACAACACACCAGAGAAATGCTGACGTCACTCGTCTGTACTTTTTCCAGGGTCTGCTTGCCCGGGCTCGGCTCAGTGGTAATCAGGAATGTGATCAGGTCAACCTTTGCACTGACCTGATCACTCGCCGTCACCACATAATGGGGGGAAAATCAGGGAGAAGGTACATCCTGTGAGCAGTGCTGGCATTTAGGTTTTTTTTTAGTCGTGGCATTTTCCTGCTAAATGGACTAAATGGATGATTTACGATCTATTGGGGGGACTTGACCCTGGCTCATACTCTCATTTTAATGGCCTGACTGGAACTCACAAAAACGATAGACTTGCACATTGTAAAGCACAGTGTCACAAAGCACAAATAACATACTGCGCCAATAATAACAATGTAATGATAAATTAAGCTTAGAGAACAACTGATACGTGATTTTTGTGGAGTGAAAAACACAGAAATACACATTCTTTGCTACAATCTCTAAAATGTGGCGATAAAATACGTAGATAACAAAGGCAGGACATTTAAGAGTTCAGCAATGAACTTCATTGTCCAAAATGAGATCAGTGCTGTGGGGATTGTTTGCTAAGCTACCCCAATCATACTTCGCTGCATTACTTTCTGTACAAAACAAATATCTGGACATATATGCAGATACCGATAAATCTGTGATAGGCCAAATATCAGACGATACTCATCTAGCAGCACGACAAGGCAGCATCTGTTTGTAATTTTTCAAGCACGACTGTCAAAATCTTGCTGGTTCCAGCTTATTTAATGGGCTCTTAGGAACTTCTGTGCTGTGCTGGAAGCCGGTCGGTAGTTCACGTTAGCGGACTCAATTTCTAAACCAAAGTTAGCTACTGTTGCTCTCTGTTAGCAGAGCGGAGAGAGGCGCTGAGACGAGGCACTCGAGAACTTGCGCCGTTCTGGGACCATGCCAGGAAGTCTGACCCAAGTCCTTCATAAAATCCAGTCCAGCAGCATTAACAAATCATCCACAGGGTTGTATAGGCAACAAAGAGAGACGGTGACAGTCCCGCTTTCACAGCACATTACAATCCACTCACATATGGCCAGTAAAAAAGTGATTAATACATGTCAATCGCTACAGACTCTTTGGTAAAATATGATTTGCTTTTCTTTTTATGATTCGTTGGGTCTTACCATGTTGGAAGACTCCTCTCTGGGCTTGCCACAGTTATCATTGACATTCGTCTGTTTAATCGATGACAGAAGAGCCACCATGACTTTATAAACTTGCAGGAAATCTTCTTTATTTAGGCATATTCGGCAGATTTACACAATTGTGGTGAGGATTTTCCACTTTTTTTCATTTTATAGACAAAACTCTTCGTCCAGAGAAAACTCAGGAGATTAATCGATAATAGTTGGTAACTGCACCACTAATCCCCACTTAATCACAGAGAGACATGGTGTCTAAACCACCACATCCCTGTACACTTCAGTCGCCAGCACCTCCTCCTAAACTTTCACTGAGACAAACACGCCGGCTTCAACATGTAGTGCAATCGTGCCGTCTCTGCTGCCGGTGCCAACAGCATAATTCAGTATAATGGGGAGACAGTAACACAACAAAGTCCTGCCCAAAGGAAACTAACTGTCATTTTCTGTTCCAAAACGAGCCCTTGCTTCATTAGCGTCGCTCTAACCAGTGTTATTAGAGCTATTTCAATCTGCATAAAAGACGTCTAGTTGCCTTTCCTGTAATTACAATAGGCTGAGTCAACTGCCCACAGGCAAATGGTCTTCCTCAAGGGCAATTTGGTCTCGCTAGTAAAAGTCAAAGAGTGACTTTGTTGTGACCACATCAATGTCAGGTAGGGCCGCACAGTGACAGACATATGGGTGCACACGTGCACACACACATTTACACTCACAAACACATAAATACACTGAAAGTCATAAACAGCAGTCCGGCCCTCACCAGACTTAACACCAGCTAATTGCTCATGTATGGCTCCTTTCACTCCACACACACACACACACACACACAGAGTGCAACAAAGCGTGCTGACTCGCTGGCCGTCTACAGCTGTGACGTCTCACATGTGGCTCTGTGTTGATATAAGGAGTAACACAAGTGGAAAATTGGAGCTGGTGGGGCCAGACTGCTGACTTCCTGATAGGAAGAGAGTGGAGGGTGACCCATATATACATAAAGTAGTCAACAGGCTCCAACACCACGGGGAAATACAACAAGGACAGACAAAGGGTCTGTGTAGCTCCATGCATAATGTAATGTGGATACAGATCAGGGTTACCCAGAGGGATCCTTTGATATTAACACGAGTCTCCACACAAAGAAAAACCTTATTGGCACTGATGTCACTGCAAAGCTACACAGCTTATTTTTGAGTCGTGACCACCGCAATAAAAAGTAACAAGGGAAGTTGGTGTGAATCACACAACAAATAGGAACTACAGAAAACTTTTAAAACGAAGCTGACGTTCATTTAAAAGCTGAACAAAACATACCAACAACGGCTTGAACTGTGAGCTGAAAAACAGCAGAGCCAAACCAGCAAATAACTTATAAATAGACAAAAGGAGCTGTCGCCTGCTGCATGACACAAGGCTAAAACGAGGCTGTCCAATTCTAAAACTGAAAGGAAGTGCAACATAACATTGCTAATCTGATCCTCTGGATAATGGAAGCCATTAGGAGAGAATACAATGCGTGGATGTCTGAAATAGGACATAATGAAGTGCTCTCTCAAAATGAAACGGTAAGAATATCCTAAAATTTAATTATGGTCCGACCTCAATAACAGAAAACAATAGCGGACACCGGGGATGTGCAGTTGGCCGACGTCTGCTAAGAATTTTCTGCATGATGGGCTCTGCGGTCGTGATCAAAAAGGGGTTGTTTCCTGGGTCACGTCAAACAGTTCTACTCTCAAGTTCTGTGGTGTTGAGCCACACATAAGCACCCTGGAAAAACAAAGAAATGTACAATCCAAAAAGCTGGTTGTTTGTAGTTATATTGGCATTTCCCAACTTTAAAAAAACTGATATTTACAAAAGGTATTTGGCTACAGAACACGTGACAAATGAGACGAAGAGATGAAAACCTTTTCTCATAATTGTTCTGGGTCGTAAAAAGTTTATCTGCAGCAGCGCAGAGATCTAGAAGTCATATCTTTAATTATGATGTTGTGTTGTGGTGTGGCATTCCCCTCTTAAAACATCCATTATGGGTACTGGATCTTTGTCTGCCCAAAATTACCGTACAGGGCTTCTGACTAAACTGAGTTTAAGTGCGCTGAAATGCACAATGGAGTCGGGGGGGGAATCATGAGTTATGGGTGGAAAATCATAATCATTTCAATGACAACAAAAACGGCTGAAAAAATGAGCGGAATTCGAAATAGCGGAGCCAAAGAATTCAGAGTTTGTGATCCGTTTCAATTCCTGCAGGAGTTTTTGTAATGTTGATAAAACCTTTCGACGTAAACTCTCGCCTGTGTCAAAGGTCAGAGAGCTTTACTCACTGAGCAAACATCGGGAAACAAAGAGGCAAACTGTATTTCCAGATTTAATTTTAGGGCCTCGTGCATATCGGTGTGTTATCACAGGGAGTTTAACCATCTCAGTTCAACTCTTATCAACTGAAATGGCAGTTTAGTAACCAATCCAATCAATTGGATTCACTTTCTACCTTTCACTGTGGGCTCTGATGTTGTGATAAGCAGACATCCAAGCAGCCCTTGCACATCTCTAATTCCTCTGGATGGTTGATTAACTGCTTTCCCTATCTCTGCTCCTTCATTTAACCTGTCTCACGGTGTCTTCTTTGAGATTTGTGTATTTCTTTTGCAGCCTGTCTTTCGCCTTTCAGCAGTATTGTGGTTGCACTCGAGGCTCTGATGCTTGCAGCCACACATTAGTTGCTACATGTGGTTGTGGTTGAAGGCAGAATTGAATTTAACCTTCTGTTCCACTAAATTTAGTTCAGACCTGTTTTGGTGGCTTCAGCTGAATCTCACAGCTATCACAGCCGGGGTCAGTGCACTTCGGCTCTGACCCGGACTCTCTCCAGTAAATTACTGTAAATAGTTCAACACTGCAGCTTCAGATATCACTTTTAAGTTAAAATGTCGTGGAAATTGGGTCAAACGAAATCGTAATAGATGCTAGAAAAGCAACGTGGTCGTAAAGTAGGACGCACTTTTCTCGCTTTGCTGAAAACAATAACAGGAGCCTCGGATGGATCCACCCTAGCGCCATAATTTTGTCACACTTTCCCCTGGAGCGGAGAGTTTGTTAGCGTGCTAGCCCGCAGCTAGCCGCCGAAGCTAAAGCGCCCGTTGTTTTCATTTTAAGAAAACAACGGCGGCGACTCGAATGTAAGAAAAAACAAATGAGTGCGTTTAAAAAGTGTGGCCGTCAACTTACCCGTGTCCCCCGGGGTTTTCATCTTTGTTGTCGTCTTCGGCGGGCTGCTTCGGGTCACTTTCCCACGTCGACTCGTAACTTTAGACGTTAGTTAGCTAGCCGTTAGCCCGAGTAAGCTAGCGAAGTTAGCAGTGACACCCCACTCCTTCCTCCGGTGTTGTTCTCACAAGTGGCTCGTTAGAAAGAACCTGCCGCGACTCTGAGCTCGGCTTTAAGAAAAAGTTGTGGTTTTTTCCCCCTCTTTTTTTTTCTCTCCGTTAACTTCACGTGAGCTTCTTTGTTTTAATCTCGACACGCCGGTTACGTGCTGTAAAAACTTTTGCGCCCGGGTATTTTGTTTTCGAGAGCGGGGCTTTCTTCTGATGCGAAAAGTTGCCACCCCGAGTCTCTGGGGCGAAATCCAGTCGCCCGGGTCTGAGTGGCGCAGGTCGAAGTTTGCGAGGAGTCGTGCCGCCGTCGGTCGGTCGGTCCTGGAGCAACGGAATGCGACGGGTCTAAATGTTCATCCCGTTTGTTGAAACGATGTCGCATGGTCGATTCCTCCTCCACATCTTCATCATCACCATCATCATCCTCCTCTTTCCTCACCGACAGTCAAAACAGCGGCGGCGCTTCTGAGAGAGAGAGAGGACAAAAAAAACCTACCAAAGCCAACTCTGTTCTTTCTCTGCTCCTCTCGTTCTCCGGCACGGACTTTTTCTTTTTCCACTCACTCACTCACTTCGTGTTCTCTCTCAGCCTCCCCCCCACCCTCCCCTTTCCTCTGGCGGGGTGTCGTGTTTCGCTCTCCTCCTGCCACACGGGGCCGCCCACGCTGACCCACGGAGGGAGGGAGGGGGAGAGAAACTCAACGCCCACTTGTTGCCGAAGATCGTCTATGATGTCGGAAGTTTGCTTTAGCTCTCAGTCCAACAAGTGAGCTGAGAGGACATTTTACACAGAATACTGTTGTCTCATGGACCAGAATTCAGTGTAAGTGACATTTTTTTTAAACATTTTAAACAACAAACTATTACTATTTGCACAAACATAGACAGCACAGGTACATTTGGTGCGCAGAGCTCTCTGTCAGCAGCCAAAAGGCATTAGAAGAAACAAAATAAATAATCAATCATGATAAACACTATAAATACACACTAAACACCACTGCTGCTTTGATATGAATAATATCACATAGTCTGCATTTATACTGCTCAGTGTCCTGAGAATGTATTGCAACAATCATATGAACTAAATCAAATCAAATGTTTAATAATAATAATTTTTAAAAAAAACCCTCAAAATAAAGATACCAACTCTTTTTTTTGTGATTCATTTATACATTGACACTTGATATCAATATATCAATAGCCTATCAATTATCTGATCTGCATACAACTTTTTAGGCCTTTGCTAAACCAAATCAGCCTTGTTCATCCACTAAAAAAAGCAAGACAAAAACAGAATAATATCAAATATTACTATTACTAAACTATTTACACCTTTGACTTAAAGATCTATCCTCTCATATTTAAATACTTTTCACAGTTTTCATGAATCATTTTTTTTAAAAATGCCCCTCTTGAAGGACTAGTTTATTTTTTCCCACGAATAGCCTCAAAAAAGAAAAGGGTATTCAATTTAATATTACAGGAAAACCACTGAATATTGACACCTACACATTTACTGCAACCAGTTTTTGCTTGAATCATTAAACTAATTTCCTGGCGACCACTTTAATAATCACGTATTGTTGTTGCTATTTTAATGGGTTGAACAAGTGGCAGACAATGCTGTGTCTGGTTTATTGCTTGGATTAAATGTTTTATTCTCGACCTGTAAATTTTATTTTACTGTCCGAGTGACGCATCGTCTCAATAGACGATCTCGAACGAGCACCGGCCGCTCGCTGCTGCTTCCACCAGTTTGTCGCCCCGCGCTCGCTCCCGGTTGGCGCGTCACGGCGTTGCTGTGGAGACCCGTCACCGCCGCGGGTGATGGAGGCGCCGTGTTTACCTGTAAACTGCGACAGCGAGGCAGCCAGGGAGCCGCCATCCGTCATTTATACCCTGAGAAGGGACGGAGGGAAAAGGCCAATCAACAGGTGCTCGGTCCCACGGGAGAGGATGGTGGCCGGCGAGGCTCTGAGATTTACATACGCTATAATTATAAGAGGACATAGCCTGTAGCCTATCAGGCGCTTATTAGCATCACACACACACACACACAGCTCTTTCTCCCACACTCCTTTCTTCCTCTCTAATGAAGGGCCCTTCAGCACTTACATCAGCTCCGAGGAGGCAGCACAGAGAGGGAGTTGAAAGAAAGGAGCGGTAATTACTCGAGAGCCTGAACTGGAGAGCAGAGAGCGGGCTGAGCTGAAGAGCGGCTGGAAGGAAATGAAGTGGAGGGAACAAGTGTGTGTGGGGGACTGAAGGTAGCCCTGTACTCGCTTTCTTTCTTTCTTTCTTTCTTTCTTTCTACACAATCAGACATCCCGCTGTACTCTCCATCCATCCATCCCTCCATCCATCCATCCCTCCTCTGCTCCTGTTCATTTACTCTGAGTGGCAGTGTGTGGGAAGTGAAGGCCAGCAGGTGGGTGAAGTATTTCATGTCACACTGTCACACACACACACACACACACACACACTCTACATTAGAAAAAAAAACCCATCTCATCACTGTCACGTCGCTCCTCCTCCACCACCTCCTCCTCCTCACGGTACCCCCGTACATTACACTCCTACTCCTCTCCTCCGCCTCGGCCCTTCATCCTCCTCGCTCCTGCACCTTCCATCTTCTTCTTCTTCTCCCTCCTCCTACACCTCGCTGCCTCTCCTCAATGTTCCTCTCACCTCCTCCTCCTCTCTCTCTACCTGAGCCCTCCTCCTCCTCCTCCTGCCTCCATGTGGTGTTTCATCACCGCCTCCACCACGCAGTCACGTCCACAGATTCATGTGGGCATACATAGCTTTCCTATATTAAAGGAACAGTCTGACATTTTGGGGAATATGGCCGCTTCAGGTCTGTCTGGTCGGTTCGAAGCTACAGTTAGCTTAGCTTAGCATAAAGACTAGAAGCAGGTGGAGACAGAGAGTCAAAGCAGCCAAGAATCATCTCTAAAGCTCCCTAACTAAAATGTAGTATTTAAGTTTTAGGCAGACTTTTATTATCTTTATTATGAGCCAAGCTAGCTGTTTCCCCTTGTTTCCAGTCTTTGTGCTAAGCTATGCTAACCGTCTGCAATCCACAAACTAGCAGTGACAAATGCTAACTGTTGCGTCGCCTCGTGTCTCCCCATGTCTGGGCTGGACAGCTGCACTGGAACACACAGAAAATCAATATTAATAAAGAAATACATTGATGTATAACATTTGCCGAATTAACAAGAAGGACTAAACAGTTAAGAATTTGTTGCTGACAGTGCTTCACACATTTTATAAAATGTCTCGTAATGCAACAACTCACAAAATTCAGTGATTTTTAAAGGGAGTCTGGTGATTTTCTCCATGGACATCAAAAAGTTGCCCTTGTTAGTTATAGTTTACTCTATTCTATTTGTAAAAAACTAACAATAAAATGTCTTCTTTCTTCAATTCGGTGCAAACACTGAAGTCAGATGAATCAGTGCTGGTGGGCAACATACACTTCAGGTATAGAAGATGCCTTGAATTTTAAACTGTACCTCTCGTTTTTTTACACAAATAAAGAAATATGTTCGTGTATAATGTTTGCCAAATTAACAAGAAGGCCCAAACAGTTAAGAATCTGTTACAGACAGCATTTCACAACATTTACAAAGTGCCTCCTTACGCCACAACTCACAAAATTTAGTGATTTTCTAAGGGAGTCTGGTGACTTTCTCAATGGACGTAAAAAGAAAAGTAGCCTTTATTGGTTACTTTTGTGTGTGTTTGTATAAATTGACATGTTTACGTCCTTTTTCATAAATTTAGTGTAAAAAGTGAAATTAGTTGAATCAGTATGTTCACACAGTTGTTAATTGTTGGTGGGTAAGATATCAATATTTGTTTAGATTAATAATACTTGAATAATTAACTGACAGAGGGACAAATTTCATGTAGTTGCTCTAGTTCCAGGGTCCTGGTGTAATCTGCATGCAGTCACACCATCATGGGACACTTTAACAGAGCGGACTCATCATTAACGTCATCAGTAACACTTTTCCTTTGTCTGCTTCGACAAGTCTGCTGCAGAAAAAACAGGTTTACAGACTAATTATTCCAGCTCGTGCATGTTGAGAGAGTTGTCACTTGTCCTCCCTTTGCACCGCCGCTGACCTTTTGCTCCACCTGAGGACACGTCAGAACAAACACCCGGAGGGAAGCGAGGCGTGAACGGTCCTGTAGAGCCTGAGCTGCTGAGCGTGACGACATCAGAGGGTACGACGTGTCTGTGAGATTAACAGAAGGATGTTTAGACCAAACATCTTCCCTCAGCCATCTCAAAACATTCATGTCTGATGCCAACATAGAGGAAACCAAACCTCTGTCAAGAAACGGCTGTTTTAACCAGCAGAGTTTGTGCAAAGTCTTTAAAGGCCAAAATTTTAAATATACTTCTTGAAAACATGTAAAGAAACGACCCTGTCTTCATATTTGGTTGTTTATTTTTCCTGGCGTCTGAATCAGCAATCATTCGAATGTGTTACTGTTTGAAAGCTGTGAGCGGATGCAGTTCAGAATATTAAAGTTGGGACACTAATCTTTATTTAACCTGATTCTGTCTATAATAGGAAATCTTCCTTGTCGCTGTATTAGATAAGAGCCGCCGTGTTTGCCTTCCTGCTTTTCGTTTACAATTCCTAAGCAACGGAACAGATTGGGGAAAAAATGTCACCCTCTGTCGCAGTCAGACTTCATCCTCGGCAGTGTGATGAATCTGGTGAGTGTCTGTTTCTATTTCTAAGCACAGTTCTTCACTCCCAGCAGAACTTCAAGCAGAGCCGCTTCCACGCCGTCTCGACACTTCACCAGTGGGAATAACAGTTTGTGGAAGGAGCAGGAGGGACGCAGAGCGAGTGTCTGACGATGGGCCGGTCGGGGTGGAGGGGTTCAGACACCGGCCGCATGTGAAAGCAGCGTGAAACAAAAGCTCAGCAGGAGGTCTGATGACTGCATACGTGTGAATTGGGGGAGTGATTGGAGACTAATTGATCACCAGAGTCACTATCAGTTCATTACCGAGGTGGTAATGACCCTAATCAGTAAACAGGCGCGATCAATCACCGGTGATTGGTTAATGATGAAGAAATAAAAGGATTCGAGCAGTAATGAAGGATGCTTTAAAACATCTGATCGGTTGGAATTAGATGGAAATGCTGCAACACAACAGAAATCACTGATTTAAGTTACTTTAAGCACCAACCTGTTGCAGGAAACATCCACAAAGATGTCAATCTTTTATTTTTTTGTCTTTTTGCAGATTCCTGTACAGCTCCTCTGTCTTTATTTATCAATCATCTTGCACTCTATATCTCTGTCTGTTTATATTGTATATAAAAGACAAATTCCTTCTTGGTGTAAAGTTCTTGGTAATAAATCTGTTTTTGATTCTGGAACAATAGGGAGACGCATGTCACAGCAGTAAGTCCTAACTGTAGCTGTCATTAGCTGGTTAGCTCAGTTAGCCGTGCAGCTAACAATCCACACTGGTAACACTGAGTCGTAGTATGAGACGAGACAGGCTGAGGCTAGCTGGTTAGCATGCTAACGTACGTAGACGTAAAACTTTTTCTTTAACATAAAAACGTTCCCCGTTATTTTAAGTGATATTTACTGACCGCAGGGGGGGAAACGATGTTAAATGCACCTTTGCGTTGTGAATAAGGCCTGAAATCTAAAGTGTTGAGTGAAGTTAAGGTATTTTTTCATGTTTTGCCCTGTTAAAAAAAAGAAGGCCCAATCAGGGCTGCGTTCACCTCTTTGTTTCCTCTCGCTAAGTGTTTTCTATTCGAGGAAATCTGGCTTGTTTTTAAAATGGAAAACAGGCCTGAGGGGGCAAATGGTATCCGAGCCACACCCAGAGAGAGCAGCAACACAACTGTAATGGGAGAGGCCTTTTCACACCAGCTCCATCTGTATGCATAAGAAAACACTCTCTCACACACACACACACACACACACACACACACACTCAGCTGTCGAGTCAAAATGAGGCAGCCGAGTGTGTTCGTGACAGCAGCGAGCGTCTGAGTGGCCGGAGGGGAAAGTTTTCTGCTGTTCGTGTTTGGTGCTAAAGATGGATGTGATGAGGACATTTTCCATGTTGTGTTCCTCTGCGCTGCACCATGACCGTATGTTTGTGGAATAAGGAGGCCCTTGTGTGTGTTTCTGTCTGTCTGTCTGTCTGTCTGTCTGTCTGTCTGCCTCCTGGCTGGTCAGATGATGTCTGTCTGTCTGTCTCAAAGCACGACAACAGTCTTGGATGTGGGGACAGACAGTTGAAAAACGGAGGGAAGACACACACGTGGGGAGGTTTTAAAAAAGGGATAGAAAAACAAAGTATAGAGGTCAGGAGAGGAGAAACTACAGAGGCTAAGTGGAGGGGGAGGGGGGTGAGAGAGGGAGAGAAAGAAAGAGTGAGGCAGGGAGAGTGAGAGGGAGTGAATGGGCCCTTTGTGATCAAAAGGCTTGTTTATTTTCTTGGCGCTTGAACTCCTCAGGAGCCACATCGGGCCTGTCTGCACTGTCTCGCTCGCGGGCCTCATCGGCTCCCTGACATCCCGGCAACTGGCCCTGAATCACAAAGAGGAGCCGGGCCGCGTCGGAACCAAAACAACAAGCTGAAACTGCGGACGGCGACATTTTAAAACTTTTTTTTTTAAACACTCGGATGGTGACAGAGGAGGAGAACATGGCGCAGAAACAAGTGCTTTTAATTCACCTTCATCAGATTCAGAGGAGGAAAATGTTACTCAGGTGTAATTTAATTTATCAGTTTGTCTCCACCACAGCTTCAGCTCCTGCTCTCTCTCTACTGATTAACACTTTACATAAAAAACATACAATGGACTTACAAAGTGTGATGCAGGGAAATACACAACTGCATATAAACAAGCTCAAAACAGTTTACGAACAACTACAACTTTAGGATTCAGGGATTGTCTCCTCGGACTCCTGCTGATGGACGTTTCTTTGTCCACAAAATGTTTCTGGAGAGTTTCTCGTCATTCTCCCAAACAACAGAAGTCGCTGGAGACGTAAAAACAACTCAAAAAGCTGTCTGGTGTTGTCTACGTCTCCAGAGATCCTTTTCAATCAGTTTGGGATCTCTGGGCTCTGGGATTACTCCAGACGAGCTCCAGAAATGTCTTACGTACGTGTAGATAAAGTAAAAACAAGATCTACTGATGATCTGTAATTAAACACGTATCCCTGTGTGCAGCATTTAGGAGGATCTATTGGCAGAATTCCCAGAATCCAAACAATCCAAATATTTGCGTTTTTAGGAAGCCACTAGTGGGAAGGGTGAGACGAGGGGTATTCAGTTGGTCAGTCTGCAATCTTTAAATCTCTAAACATCAATTTTTGTTTCGTTTTTATTTTTGAGGGAATATTAAAACTAACATTCGACGGATGATAATCTTTTGTACGGAGAGTATTTATACATATTTCTCTAAATTCCTCCTGACAGTTTTGGTTTTTTTAGAAATACACAGGGTAAAAGTTAGATCGACAGGTGTGTCAGAGAAGACGATGAATTATTGATAACGTTGTTTCAGTGCTGATGAAGATTTTTGTCCTGAAACGTTGTTAGAATTCATTCTTGATTTCAGGTGAGCTGAACAGCATGCACTAAAATCTAGAAGAGAGCTCTGTGGGTTCAACCACAGGTCACAAGTTTAACACTTTTATAGAGCTGCAATGATTAACTGATTATTTATCAAGTGTTTAATTAATCGGCAACTATTTTGATGATTGATTAAGCGATTTGAGTCACTTTCTTGAGAAAAAAGCTTCTTAAACGTGAATGTTTTCTGGTTTCTTTCCTCCTCTCCAACTGAGAACTGAACACAGATCTTTGTTTTTCACCGTTTTCTGACATTTTTATAGATCAACATCAAAATCTACATTTCTAGAATCTGTGTGATGAAGTTGTCCTCTGCTGAGAAGTGAAACACTCCCACACCACACGATGTCATGTACTTCATGATATTACTGTAAACGTCACTGCATCAGGGGGTTTTGCATCAGGCAGTCAGTCACGCTCGGACACAAACACTCTCTGTTCCCGTCTCCCCCTCTGCCTCCCTCTCTCTCTCTCTCTCTCTCTCTCTCTGTTTTCTGTCTGTCTCTCTCGCCCGCTCTCCTCCAGCTGGTATTCACACATGTAATGGGATTAACACGCTCCTGCTCTCTCCGAGGAACGAGAGGGAGAGGGGGGACAGTAACGGAGGAGAGAGGGGAGGATGAGGCCATGGAAGAAAATGGGGGAGGAGGAGGAGGAGGAGGAGGAGAGGAGAAGCGAGAAAGAAAGAGGGGGACCACAGAGGGGAAGGTTGAGGGGGAGGAGAGAGCGGGGGTTCCTGAAAAGGAAAACAAATGTGTAGAGGAAAGAAAAGAGGGGTGGCTGAGCTCTTTCCTTCAGCTTGTTATTAGGCTACGGGAGGTCACAGGGGACATTTCAGGCTCATTTGAATTTTGGGGAGGAGAAGCTTCATCTGCATACAGTCACGCCGACACCTATCAGCATAATGAATAACTTCTTCTATAACACAGGTTATAGATCAGTCACCCAGCGAGCTGATCATTCGGAGCAGGTTTGCTGAAGCAGAAAGAGGAGAAGACATCAGGATCAGTCCTCCGAGGGCGCCAACACCGCGAGGACGTGCAAGTTCAGACCGGCGAGTGTGACGGATGTTTGGAGCTCATAAAAGGTGTTGAGTCACCGAGGAGCAGCGCCGATATTACTTACAGGGACGTCGCTCTTTTAAAGGGGCAGCTTTTTAAATGACCTTCTTTAACCCGGACTGATCAGGTTTGGGAAAAATATCAACACCCAGCAGCCCGACACCACGGTGTGGTGAAGGGAAGTGTGATTTTAGTTTGTCTGACACAGTAAATAAAGATAATCTACGGGGCACCGGCGGAGGCTGAGGTGTTCGCGTGGAATTACATCGGCCCTGGTTTGAGTCCAGCTGGAGCCCAGACCTGAACCTCACTCTCCGTCTCTATCCCTGTTGATTTAATGTCGTCTCTCTCACTTTCTTGTTTTATTTCCCCAGAATATACTTCAGTTCGGAGATGAATCACCTTGTTTCCTTGTTAAAAGCTGCAGAAAAACAATCTGAACTCAGTTGTGAATAAAAAATCTGACAGCAGACTGAAGAAGTTTGAGTTAACGCTGGATATCAACATGTAAACTGCGAGGCGTTCACTTACAGTTGTACGTAATAAAGTGCATTTTAATGAGGATACGATAGCTTAGCAACATAACAAACTACATGCTGGCATTCACTCCAAATCTTTGAACCGGACTGAGCTGAACCGATCTGTCAGTTCTATTTTATTTCATTATGTGTCAGAACATGTGATGATAACAACACATTAGCACATTACTTCAACATGATTTGATTTCAAACGATTGAAATAACACAATAATGCCTCGTTCAGACGGTTTGCTGCAGAAATCTCAGTGAGGATTTTCTCAAAACTCAAATAAAACCAAAACTATCTGCGCTGCTACATACCACAGATGTTGTTTACAATACTTGACTCGACCCAAACTGATGACGTCCACTCTAACATTTTTTTTTTTCTCGGCCCTCCGTCTACACCAGCGTTCCTCGAACATTTTCCGACCGACGACCACTTCAACCAAAAAAAACAACAACTTAGAGACAAAGTTTTAACTTCCCAACATCCCCAAAAAACCTCACCAGGATGTTACAAATCATATCGTGATCAGATGACCTGCTCGCTCATCATTGTCTCTGTCGTCTGTGAAGACTGGAGACATCAACGTCTGGAGAACTTCAGTCTCACGTACAACCAACAGATGATCATTTTGGACGTTACATCGTAAATATGTTGCGCGGGCAGCATCGTTAATCGGACACAAAACGTTCGACTTTGCCAAACACTTGATTTTAAACAGGACAGGCCGTGTACACTTTGAGAAAGGCTGGTCTGCACTGAGCTGATGTTTCTGAGTTTTTCAGTAATTTTGGATTTACTGGAACAATGAGGCCCCTTGCTTCAGTGTGGACGGAGCAGCAGATCTCCGTTTGTCAGCTTTCTGTCTCTTGATCGGACGTTGGCTCCGAAATGGAAGAAATACTCCCATCAAAGTGTCTCTGAACGAAACATCCCGCAGGTGCGAGCGTGGCTGCACTTTGTTGGGAACAACTTGCATTATGAAATTAGCTAATTAAAGGTGGACGTGTTCAGAGACAGAGCGCACTCGAAATCAAGAACGAGAGCTTTGAAACTTGCTCCGTGCTCGTGAATCCGCCCCGCACACCCTCATCCTGATTAGCAGGCTGATAACCACTCCAGCCGTGTTTTGTAACTCACTTATTTTTCCCCCCCTCCTGCTAATGAACCGCCGCAGATTGTTGCACTGCATAATGAATTACACTGGATATCCTCAAACGCTGACTGTGGCCAAGTGTAGCTAAAAAAAAAAAAGTAAAGTAAAGTGAGCATTTAATTAGGTGCAAGTCAGAGAGAGACGGCGGAGTCACATCCAATAAAGCTTTAATGTGGAGAGAGAGGAGGGAGATAGAGGCCACATTCAGTCCTTGAGGAGGAAGAGCGACTGCGGAGAGGAATGTGAGAGTTATATTTGACCTATTTGCGGCCCGGTGCCAAGTCTGTAATGGGGGGAGAGAGAGAGAGAGAGAGAGAGAGAGAAGAAGAAGAAGAAGAAGAAGAAGAAGAAGAAGAACATGAGTAAGGGAAACCCGAGAGGGAGAGTACGCCGCCGGAGAGGAGCGAAGGAGAGAAGTGTGAGCTGGCAGGACGCAGGGCGAGGTATGTGTGGAACGGTGTCAGTCTATATAGAGCGCCGTGTCTATGTGTTAACAGTCTCCTCCGTCTATCTCTGGAGGAACTCCCTCTTCCTATTCCTATTGGCACCACACGCCGCTTCCTCCCATAATGCACTCCCCCCTCCCCCGAATACCCAGACTGCTGCGTCAACCCCCAGCTCGGTATAGAAACACGCCGTCTGCGGTTCAACGGAGAAACTGGCGAATGTGTCACTACGTTTCATTCATCAATCATGTTCCCTCACCCCGCAGCCTGGAGGTCCACTATCTTTTTTTTTTTTAAAGATAATCTCCAACATCTGGCAGAAGTTCTTTCAGCCGGACCTCAGGGCACGAGGTCTGAACTCTGCTGAGGTCAATCAGGCGGGTTTTATGCAACGACGTCGTGTTAAATCTGGACACAGCGTTGGAGGCCGGCCCCGTGTTTGAAGCCAAGAAAGTTATTGAATTACCACGATCTCCTGTGCTGTGGGGCCCGTAGAGACTAAAGAGTCTTCTGCTAACTTGACTGGGGGTAAATAATTCAATCTTGCATCTCGTCTAGACTTTCCAAATTTCATTGGACCGAATGACCCCAGTTCTGTCAGAGAAATGAGTCATTTTGCCGGGTTGGGACGCTCAAAGACACGTTTCAGTGTAAGTTTACGGAGGTGACGATGTTATCACGCAGTTTGGCCTCAACGACATGCAGCTTTAAAATGCACATCCTTACATGGCATACACAGTAAACAAATAAAGCTTTTTTTGGCCATCGGGAGGCAGAAAAACTGACAAAGACGAGCGTGCGATGGCGTCAGACGGTTGTTGAGGCTAACATGTTAGCAAACATTAGCCTTCATTACAATTTAGCTGAAACGTAGCTGCGTTAGTATCTCATATTTGTTCTAGCGACCTTTTTGCTTTGAGTGATTCGGTCTCCTCCACAATTTGAAAAAAAAATCAGGGCATTAGGTCGTCAATGACCGTCACGAAGCAGCAAACGGCACACAGAATTAGCAGCTAGCTGGTGAACATAATGCAGCTAACGACACGGTTGTGTGAATAATGGTCCTACATTTGACAGAAGGACACAGACACGATTCTGCTCAGCTAAGTTTCTCCGTATGTCACTAAGTTCACAACCAGTAATACATCAGTGTTGTGTTTACAGCTTGTTGTGGCCCCCAAAAATATGTGTTATTGCAGGTTTAAAGCTGCGTCTAATTGAATGAAGAGGAAAACAAGCTAACAGACACGCAACATTTGCTGTTGTACGGAAACCATTAAAACCCAGACCCCAACATTTTTATCCCATTAGAGTCATTTCTGTCTCTCCAGCTGTGCAAAAAGAATCAGAGGCGTCAGAGAAACGACATCATCAAGCACCAGAATTAACTCAAAACTCTTCCGGTGAAGTTACATTCTTGGACTCGGCCGTTCAGGAAGCTTAGATTACGTTAAACTGACAGTAAATCACTCCCAAACTGAATTAGATGTCCGATCTAATTTAGCGGCGATAGTGATGCGAGCGGGCTCTCTGCCCTCCAGAACCTCACAGTGGCTCATTCATACTGTTTTACTGTCTGTTGACAGCAGATACAGAGGAGAGTGTAAAAGCCGACGGCACTAACGCGCCGACGGGCCAATGAAAATACTAACGAGCTGCTCAGATTTGTTGAGTGTTGATCTAAAAGCCTGTGGTTTGGATTGCGGAGCTGCGAGGCGCAGGGCTGATTTTCCTCCGGCTTCACTGCCTCCTGCATCTTTCTGTCCGGACTCTCTGCCGCTCGCTCCTCACTTCCTTTTCTACGCGATCTTGTCCTTTTTCGTCTGATCCTGTTCTTCATCACTTGGCTCTGTTTCCTTCTCTGCGCGTCTCGTTGACGAGAAAACAGATCAGAGATTCAGCAGCGTCCTCTCCCCTCATCCTCTTTGTCTCTATTGTTTGGACTGAATGTATATATTTACACTGACATGTATAGTCTACTGTCTTTACTGTCCGAGCGACCTGAGGCTCTGTTATAACACTTGTCTACACCTGCGTGTCTCCGAGACAAATTATAGTTTCTGTCCTGAGGGATTAGGACGACTCTGACTCAGAGGACATATATTTTTATAGCTTTTTTGTTTCTTCTCCTTTCCTTCAGTGTTTATACGTCCTCCTGCATGTAAAAGATCTCGAAAGATAAAAAAGGTAAAAGTCTGCATGATGGAAAGCTCCTCTTTCCCACAGAAAACACTGCTCCTGAACGCCTCGTCTGTTTCCCCACCTTTAATTCACACTGTGTCCACATGTGGCACATTTGAATGATTTATGCCAAGCAGCTAGTTTGGGACATAAGAATTGTTAGTGGTGTTGACTCAGTCATGTGTGAGCTGACCAATCAGAGAGCAGACTGGGTACTCAGGAGGAGGGGCTTAAAGAGACGGGAGATAAAACAGAGCATTTGTTTGTAGAGTATTCAAAAAAAGCTAAAACAAAACCAGGTTCAGAGTAATAAAGAGATAAAGTACAGATAAAAAGAATATATGGTTATTATTAAAACAAAACACATCAAACATTAAAACCATAAAATGAGCAGACGCTTCGTAAAAGCCCGACTGACTCGATGCGTTTTTAATTTTCTGTCGTTTTCTGTCCAACAACCTGAACTGAAAACGTGGGTCAGGTTTGCCTGCTTCATTTTCTCCCTGCTCTCTCTTTCCATTTCCAGCTATTTGTATTTAATTTATTGTCTTTTAAGTTGATTTTTTTTTTTTTTACTGGCGGTTTTGCCACTTATCCAAAGTAACTACGTCTGAGTGGCTGGTGGTTCAGTGAAAACACTCTGACAGCAGACTGACAGACGGATCACTCATCAATACGATCGAGTCTTTGACCTTTCAGTCACAAGACGCTCCCTCCGCCCGCAGGCCGATCCTGCCACCTACAATTAGGATGATTTCTTCCACTGTTTGCAGTTATAAATCACTGTGCAGGGGGAGTGTTGGCTGAACCGGGCCTCCAGGATTGAATATCAGATGTTGGGCTGGGGCAGGGTGGAGTGTGGCGGGCTTGGCTGCACACAGTTACGCTCCGATGGGTTTGGATTGAGACTGAGTTTGTCTGAGTCGGGTTGAGATTGGCTGGCACCGTGTTTGTGTAGGTTTGGCCCGGGGCTGGCGGGGTCCGGCCTATACGCTCAGCAATGTGCAGGATTCCCGCTCCTTTTGGCTGGAGTCGAGAGCGTGATGGCAACAGACATCACACCAGGGCTGCGGTGATCAGCCAGCCCGACAGCGCGCCAACCAACCAGCCACCCGGCCGACCACAAGCAGCCGGCCACCTACCGCACGCCCCGAGCGCACAGTCCTGTTTCTATAGCTACAGAGCGACTGTGTGCATCACAGCGGTTAGCAGGGGACGTCGAGTCTGGAGGTGTCTGGATCACAGAGACAGTCCAACGTCAGACGCAGATGTGGTGTCGCGTTGGCTCGTGTGTTTACATTTTAGGCGCGCAGCCACGAGCTCTCTGCAGAGTCTGGAGGCCCGTCAGCACCGAGAATATCCGTCCTCACTGTCTGTCAGGGGGGGAAACCCCCGATCCGACGGCTCCTGGATCAACAGAACCAGATCATCTACATAATTCTGACACTTTAACCGAACCAGGCTGCTCTGATTGATCCGGGAAACTGATTACATCGAACGTCACCGGGGTGGAAAGTAGCAGAACTTTAACTTTAGTATTTCAGTTTGTTGTTCTGCACTTCAGAGGGAAATATGACACTTTTTTACTGCACTTGGTTTGAATCAAAGCTGAAGAGATTTTCCAGTGAACTTCTGAGGCAGTAAGCATCACGATTTTGGGTTGAAAAGCCAATCAGCATCTTTTTGAACTGCAGGCAGCTTCAGATGTGGTCCAGCTGTGACGTAAAAACAACGACGGCAGCTCCTAAAGAGGCTAGCTTAGCTGCTATAACATCACATATATCAGAGGTATTTCACATATAAAGGGTGTTTCTTAAAGGAAAAGTTCACCCAAAATTGGAAATACAGACTTGATGTACTCGTCCTCGTGCTGATGGAAAATCGGGTGGAGTTTTGTCGTCTTGACTTGGCGAGCACATCAGGTACATTAATCAGATTTTACTCAAAAATACAAGATTCAATTAAAAACACATTAATAAAGAATACACCTGATAGTTTGTCACGTTTTAGATGTCTGTGAGTAATAAACAGTTTCACTGATGAGTCGTTCCTCCTCTAAACGTCTCAGACGGTTTGATTTTTGTATAAAATGATCAGAGAATCATCCCAAAAATGTCTATTTTGTGTTGCAGGACTTAAAATTATAAATCACCTCATGACCTGTCAGATACATCGTGACCTTTTTGAGGGTCCAGACTTGTTAAAAACGAGTTAAATCTCCAATATGAGCAGCTGCAGCAATTAATAATGACATATATAATAACATGTCAGTGACAGTGAGCCTTTATTTTTAGCAGTTCCAACACTTTTAAGAAGCGAAGTCGATTTGAGGGTTCCCTTACATAAACATCAGCGCCTAAACAAATATTAAAATCCACTGCCGCGGCTCACGGAAGCTTTACTGAGAGCTGTTTTTCATATTCATTCAAAAAAGAGTCAAACCAGTGCGACGTGTTTGTACCGGCTCAACAGCAACGAGACAGTTTAACTGCTGGGACACAATTTACATCTGAAACGGAGCAAACGGCCGATTTACATGGACGATAAGAGACTGAGAGGAAGCACAAGAGTTTGTTTGACGCTTTAATAAGTGAGTCTGATCGAGCAGCAGGCTTCTTCTGACCTGCAGTCCTGGAAGGTAACAAAGTGAATTTACTCAAATAAACCTGTTTTATCTCACCCGAAACATCACGTCACCGTCTTTTCATGGTTTTCCTGTTTTATGTTGAAAGTTCATCACCACTTCCTGTCTTTGTCTGCTATCTATCTATCTATCTATCTATCTATCTATCTATCTATCTATCTATCTATCTATCTATCTATCTATCTATCTATCTATCTATCTCTGGCCTCGTCCACGCTAATGTAGATATTTTGCAAAAGGAACATTTTCCTTCATGTTTTGGCGTCTCAAACTGTGATTCTTTAAAACGTCTCCTGAAGTGCATTTTTTTTTCTTTAACTCTCGTCTTTGCGTATCTGTGTGGAGACGTTAAACGGGGCGTTTGCGGAAACAATGACGCCCGTTGTTGCTTTCTGTGAGCAGCAGCTCCGCCACAGAATGAATCACCTTTAGCTTTCGGTTTCTGCGCAGCACCTCTGCGATGTGCCAGCGAGGTGTGAAATCAAAGATAAGGAGAAACATAACCACCGTAATCACATAATCATCCTCCTGTCGCATCTCACCTACGTCTGCTGCTCGGTTTCTACTTTGTTTCGTTTTCTTCTAATTTGTTGCCAGGACTTTTTTGCTCATTGCTCAACAAATAAGTTAGTCAGCGACTGTTGTGATGGAGCTCTAATCTGAAACGTCTCACAGGGTTTTTTCAGTTTCTCAAGTGAGATAATTTGCCGCTGTTCATCTGAAATGAAACTAAACTGAATGTGTGTTTTCAGATTTGGACGGCTGGTCGGACTACACTGAACACCTGAAGGAGTCGCTTTGAGCTCTTTAACCTCTCGTTTTTACAAAACAAATCATTCATTAAATAATCAAGTAAGTAACCAGCAGATCAGCAGCGGTATCAGTACTTTTACTGAAGCAAAGGATCTGAATCTCTTCTTCACTCCTGCTGACGGGTTTCTGAACATTTCTCTTTAAGTCCAGAAGGTTCAAAATATTTCTGCCGCCAGCTGACGTCAAACATAAAAATCTACCAAACTGAGAGTGAGTGAGACGATCCGCTCGGCCTTCAGGTCAAACTCTCGCCAAAATGCAACCTCTGCTTTTTCTGTGAATGTCCCTGAGTCAAACCTTCATGTGAAAGCATAAATACGATGAAAGAGGCACTTCTAAGATTTACAGCAGTTTCTTTTTCTCCGTGTGAAGTCAAGCTTCTCACTCTGACGCTCTGTGTTGGGACATCTTACACATCGGTCCTTTAAACGAGACAGTGAGGAACATTTCTCCTGCATCTCGTCTTACTGCAGGATGTAAATGAATCTAAATTAAAACCACATCTAGGAGACAGAAACATACGATCAGATCTTCATCTCCTGCGGTCCAGATGTTCGTCAGAGCCGGATGAAAAACAAGCTGATTGAAGAAGAACATGGAGGGACGAGCTGGAGCTGCTGGTGAAGTGTTTGGGCCTCTGGTGCCGTCAGGAGGGTTTTGTAGTGAGACGGCTCCATCTAGTGGTGGACGAGAACACGACATGTCCCCCCTTCATCAACATCTCATCTGGTCTAAAACACACCTCAGAGACGCTTTACAGTTTCTGCACTGAGGTGTTAATGTGACTCCGACTCAGATCTCTTATTTAAATTCTTTGTTAAAGTGTTTTGTTGACCAGTTTCACTATCGAGATCGTTTTCTGTCCCACATAACATGACATGACATAAAAACTGAAAGTCTGGCTGCTTCTTTCCTTCCACTCAAAGACAAAACCTCTCGATCACTTTCTAGTCATTTTGTATTTGAATTATCGTCTTTTAAGCTCCTGTTAAAGTTGGATTTACTTGTTTTAGATGCTCGTATCCAAAGTTAAAAAAACAGGCTGAGTGATTTGTGGTTTGTCGTTTTGTGAAAACACTTTGACAGACAAATCACTCTCAAAATACAATGATTAAAATGGAAATCATGGAAAATTAGATTCATTCTTAATGTGGATTTTTTAATGGAAAGTTAATACTGAATTAAAATGTTTAATAATAAAGTATTTGTCTGTTGGCAGCAGTCTTAAGGTATCTGATATTGAATATGAGTATCAAAAGTTATTTCTTTTGTCAGTAAATGTACTTAAATATCAACAAATTAAAAGTAAATTACACATATCGTTATGGGTCAGATCAGATCTGATATTTAGCGTTTTTCATGATGATCAGAATCATTTCTGTTTTCTAATCTGATTGCCAATCAAAATAAATCAATTAAAACATGAGCTGCTTCAGCTCTGAATGCAGCAGTGGAGGAAAAACGACAGAATCTGCATCCAAGGTGTAGCAGAGAGGAAGTGTCAGGCATCAGAACGTGTAAGGAAAGTAAAAGTAACTTAAAATATTTGAGTAAAAGTACTCGTGTGTAATCTTGTGGGAGGTGGAGACAACATTAAAAACAACAGGTCAGGTTCAGTCCTGCCGCTCTGCTCCGACTGAAGCCGTCACACACCTGGTATTTCTGTTTGGTTTCCCTTCAAAACATTTGGGGCTTTTTCACATCTGGCACGCAGAGAGTGTGAAGGTGCAAACACAGAGATCCATTCACAGTCGGACGCAGTTTAAGACGCTTCGAGGAGGACTGAGTTAGTTTCTTCTTCCTGCGAGTGAGGCTGAAGCTGCTCCTCTGGGACCTGTGGGCTACAACATGTTGGTTCCCAGAAGAGAGACTGGGACTGACTGGAAAACACACACACACACACACACACACACACACACACACACACACACACAGAGGCGAGGCCACCCACATCTGAACCACCCAGGACCACGAGCAGCACCATTACTTCATGAGGGAGGCGGCTGAGTGTCAGAACGACACATCATCAGTTTCACACAGAAGCCTCCGATCGGCTTTTATCTCCACCACAGCTGGCAGCAGCTGGAGGGAGAACACGGTTCATACACCACCCGGACAAAACATCTGCATCAGAGGTCGACCAGATTAAAAAACAAGGTGATGTTAAAGTGAAACTCTCGCCAAAATGCAACCTTCTTTTTGTGATTGCACAAATGCTCGTGTAAAAGCATAATTACAACAAAAAAGGCGCTTTTAAGATTTACCATATTTTCGTTTTCGGGTCAAACTCATTTTCAGTGGGAGTGCTACGGGCACTTTAATGCTAGCATCAAAATCTCTAGTTTTACAGTAAGAAGGCTCAACACAACATGAAACTTTGCTCGTAGTATCACCAGGGTCTTTACACATGAACACAAAGAAGGTTTTGAACAACTCACATTATGTTACAAAAACTCTCTTTTTAGTAAATTCTGTGTACACAAACAATGTTCTCAATGCTGGTGTTCATGTGTAGAGACCCTGGTGATGCTACCAGCAAAGTTTCATGTTGTGTCGAGACTTCTTAGTGTTTTAAAACTAGAGATTTTGGCGAGTAAGTGTTGTGTGTTTTTCTGGTCTCTATGTCACCAAATGCCACCAGGAGATTTGTTCCTCCGGCTCGTCGTTTTCTGGACAGAGAACTGAGCAGCTTTCTAATTTTTTCTTTCTGCCTTTTTTTTTTTTTTTTACCCCCGAGGTTTCTGTTTGGGAGCTGGATGCACAGAGCGTGATTTACTGTGGATGGCAGGAGCCGTGTGGATTATGGTTTGGCTGATGTGTGACATTACAGAGCTGCGAACAACTCATGAAAAAAAGAAAGAGCGAGGGAGAGGAGGAGGAGGAGGAGGAGGAGGAGGAGGAGGAGGAGGCATGTAGAAACTGGAGTCTTTGGAAAGAAAACAACTTCGATCTTCTCTCCATAAACAAAACAAAAACACCTGTGAGTGTGTGCCGGGGGTCCACGAGCGAACAACAAGAGCACCGGCACATGAAATATCTATAATCTCTGGCAGGTTTCAGGGCTCCCGTCCTGCTCCGGGCCCCCTGAATGATTCAGGATTCACCTCCCAGATGGCACCGACCCAACATGTGGAACTGCAGGAATGTAAAGAAAAGTTGCATGTGTGCTGAAAGAAGAAGAAAAAAAAGAAAAGAAATCCTGCTGCCGTGTCAGCAAGTCTCCACGAAACCAGGAACTGCGAGGAAGGAAAGAGGAAGGCGAGCGAGAGGCAGGAAGACGGAGAGGAGACTGGACACGAATCTCCTGAAAATATCGATTCGGCGGATCAGATGAAATATTAGTGTGAAGAGAGACGGGTTTTGGTCCAGAACTGAACCAGCTGGGTCGAGTGCCGTGTGTTATTTGGTTTCCAGCATACAGAAGAATCTGCGCAATGAAAAAGAGAAAGTATTCAGACGCTTTAAGAAGCTTTTATATAATCAGGATTATAAACTTTGTGTCTTCATCAGAGTCGCTGTGTGTCTGAAGAGCTTTTTTTTTTTTCTCCTCAAAAGTTTGTTCCTCCTTCAGATTCCTCCGGCTGAGACAGACTGAGCACTTCTGAATCTGTTTTGTGTTTGAAGGACACATATTTCTCGTTTACGCTACACTGAGTTTGATTCACTTTTTCTCTGTGAATGTTTATTTCTATTTTTATCCAAAGTGGTGACTGAAATATTATTTTGGCAGCAGAAACCCGAAATTAGCACCGGCCTGTGTCGTCTTTTTTCTTGTTCTCTTTGACAACAACATCTTGACATCCGCCTCTCTCTGGTTTACCCTCCAGTTTGTTATTTATTTGCCATCCGGGGATCAGAGCCGGGAGGATGTGGGTCATGATATGTTGGAGACAAAAATATGGTGGAAAAGGGAAAAAGAGCCACAGTGGCTGGGCGTTGAAACGCTGATAGATTTTCAACTTTAAACGCTTTGAATGGCTGCACAAAAAAGGCAAAGCGGAAAAAAATGGGCCCTGACGCCGTACAAAGTTTAAATGGCAAATGTGTTGCAGATTTAGTATTTATATGTATATTTTCACCGCTTGACGGCATCAGTTTGTTTCAGGAAGTGCCCCAAAACGACACACTGAAGGTTTTAAGTTCACATCACAAAGCCCTCTAGTGGCGGCAGGAAGTACGACAGGAGCAAAGGAGGACGTGACCACGATGTTTCCCAACTCACGTCACCAGGAAAATAATGTTGGCAAAGCATTTTTCTGCAGATCACAGTACGGTGAGTAAGTCTGTATGTTTCATGTGATCCACATCATCATCTCTACAGTCCCCATCATATCAGGAGGAGGAGAGGTGGCGAGCTCATGCAAGATCAATTCAACTGGGTCAGTTTTGCGACTGGTGGGAACTTAATCAGCTAATTTTAACCAACAAAATAAATAATATAAATAATAAACAATAGTGACCTCTTTGGCATCTTTACAGCCATTTGCAGATAAGTGCATCCTTCTGAAATATCCAAAGAATGAGCTTTAAACTTTAAGTTGCCAAACTTCCTTTAAACTACTCTCGATATTTGCACATTCATGTTCGTACAGCAGAATTAAAGCATCATGTGTTGATTCTGTGACATGTTCTCAGGTCGCATCGTCATTCATGACTGCGGCACCAAATAAGAAACCAAACAAAGACTCGGGAGATGACTTTGGTCTAAATTCGCACTTTATTCCTAACACTTACAGGTTTGTTTTGTCCCCGTTTCCCTGGCCCCCAAAACAACAGGCACACAGATAGCGATGAGTTAAGGGACAGTAGAGAACAGTTTCAAACCCAAACGTTTCCAACAGAATCAGGTTATAGAATCAACTCAGACAGAAGAGAGCCTCGAGGTCAAAAAACAGCATATCGTAAGCAATACTTCGAAAACAGAAAAAAGGACCCAGAAAACAGATACTGAAGCTTACAGAGCAGATCATCTTTTCATGTTCATCATCATCATCATCGTCGTCGCCGTCCTCGTCGTTAGGCTATATTAAAGAATACTTTTTGTTTCGAGTTTATCATAAAAACGTGGGCGTTGTACAATGCGGAGAGAAAAAAGAAAAAGCAAGGTGTGAAGATACAGTGGAGCTCTTTGGTTTTCACTATTGAGGTTTCTTTTTTCTTTAGCAGTAAAATCTATCTTCGCTGTCCTCTTAACCTTTGGATTTAAGCTGCATTGTAGAAAAAATAGAAAGGAAAAACTTTTTTTTATTTTCTCCTAGATAAATGAACGATAACACGGGGCAAACTATATCGACTGAAGTTATTCTCTCATTTTTTTTCCTTTTTCTTTTCCACTCTGTTGTTAAGTTTTACTTTTTATTTTCATTTTTTTTTTTTACATTTGGTGTTCTCAAGGCCAAAAAAAGGGAGTCTCTTTTATGTCACGGTGACTTGGAAAGTTGAGCATAGTAGTAAAATTAACATTCACAGCCACAGAAGAACTACAGTAGAAAACTGTCAAGGCCTGAAGTGCTCTTATTATCCGACAGTGTTTTTATATTAACGACAGGCGCTGGATACCTTTTTATTTTAGCAGTTACAGTCCCTAACAAGAATCCTGAATGCTTATATACACATGGAATGACCGTGAGTGTGTGTGTGTGTGTGTGTGTGTGTGTGTGTGTTTGTCGTGCAGTGTGTCGTTGCGGAGGTGTTTTTTTTTTTTTAAACTTTGGTATTATTCTCTGTCCACCGCAGCCGAGTCGGTCTACACAGGCACACGTGCAGACGGAGCTGCGCTGCTGTCGGAGAAAACCAACACGCCATCGTTAGAAAATATAAATTTGTATTTTTTTAAGTTGAGTTTGGTGCGAGCGGTGGATCAGCCCAAAAGGTCGAGACAAAACGGCGTAGATCAGCGTGCATGTTGAGGTGTTTTCCTCCGACAGCAGTGATGACACACACACCTTCCTCTCTACACAACACAGCCTCGTCCTCAGCACGCCGCTGAACTCCAAACGGCGGCGGACGCGTCGGTGCGCTCTGCAGGTTAAAGCCATAAGAACAACTGGTTAATGAAAATCTTTGTTTCTTCTCCATCAAACTAACTTGCTAGGGCCAGTTTCACATCCCTCACGCCTGAGTTCAGACAAGTCACGTCTTTTTTATTTGTATTTTTTCTTTTTTTTGTCATTAAAGCTTGAACGTGTATTTGGTTTTGTTTTTTCATGAGAGTATCAGAGGTATGAGTTAAAGCCCTCGTTCCTTCCTGAAGCGGGACCGAGGGGATCAGAAAGCTTTTTTTTTTTTCTTAAGAGAGCAGAGGAGGAGACGTGAACGGAGGAAATTATGAAATAATCGGCAAAAAGTTGAGGAATGTGACAGCTGGAGTGTGTGAAACTGAGCAGTCAAACAAGTTTACTGTCCAGTGATCCACGGTTTCCCAGATGAGCTCATTTTCACTAATTTTGCGGTCAGTCAGTTTCAGACAACTGAGGTATCGCGTCAGGCTGCACCATAAAGAATATTCAGTGTTTCAAAGTAATGAGAACATCGACTGTGAGGAAACATCTGTAGCACCATCTAACCAGGAAGTCCCCGTTAGCATCACAAGCTATTAGCTGTGTAACAAAAATAACAGTTTAACTACACATCAAACTTTACTATTATTGTTTGTAAATGTATGAAATCTGCATACATGAAGAAATAGTTTCAGAATTTGTAGCATTCTCATTTAATTATGCTAATCCAACCAATGCTATTTAGCATTTAGTCTGTCAGTCAGCTATTAGCTTAGCATTTTTTAAAAAAATTTCTAAATTAAAAATCTACCAGCTCACGTTTGAATGTAATAACACTTATAAAACTTTTCAGGTTTGCTCAGTACTCATCAATCTCTACGGCTAATGAATTAGCAACGTTTGCATCTTCCGTTACCATTCAGTCTGTTAGCCGGCAGTTACAGGATAGAAACATTTTCTAACCAGAGATCTCTAGATAAGATCCGGTTTCTGTGGGACGACCAGTTTTAATGTAGTAATGTGTAAACCTCTCACTAATTAAACAAGCTAAACTAACTGCGCGCTAACAAAGAGCTGGTGCAACCTGACAAAATACAATAATTAAGTAAATCAGTGTTACTGGGCTGTAAAAATCACCGACTGGAGACGATAAAACAGTCGCACACACTCCAGTTTCTGCATGAAATCTGAATCAAAACACAACTTTTTCATGATGATCATAATTTAAACACGCCATTTTCCTCCGTCACAGTTTCCCCGCTACTTTCTCTCTCTGTCTCAGGTCACAACAGTCTTTAGGTTTGTGTGTGTATTTTTTTTTTCCTTTGAAAACATTCGTTTGGCATCTTCTCTTCTTGTCTTGATCTCAAGAACACCCCTCTCTGCAGATACAAGCCTCACAGCAACCCCTGAAAAAACTATTACAAAGATCCAGAAAGACATAAATAGAAATCCAATAAATACATAAATAAAGAATCAATAAATAAACAAGGTGAGAGACAAAGAGGTTCATAAATACAAACGGACCGTTTTTTTCCCCCAATCCCCGAAAAAAGCACACACCTCCCTCATACAATAAATACAAATATTTTTTTTCCAACAAAGAGCCCGTGAGAGATAAAGAGTTTTAAAGCTTTTGGTTCTTAAATCAAGTCATCGTCTTCGGTCGTCATCATCAAAGGATAATAGTCCCAGCCTTTTATACATCAGCAACAAGTAAGAGCAGTTGAACATAGATTATTTTCCCCCTACAAAAACCTAGAAGAACTAATGGATACATTCCCTCTAAAAGTGGACGTTAACAGCCTTTAATCTGTCTCAGACGTCAGCGTCCCTCCCCCCATATCATCTTCATCACTGGTTGCCTTCAGCGCCTGTTATCAAAGCTCAGCTCTGGTTTCAACCTGGGCCTCGTTCTCCTCCGTCGTTCATCGACATTTAGCTCGAAATCAAATGAAAAATCAAAGTATTCCACTGGGTTTAGAGATTTTTCCGTCCTGGTGACCGAACTGTCAGCACGATATGAAAACAGACTTTTCTTTCTTGATCACAGTGAACATTTTTATAGGCAAATGTGTTGATACTGTTCCATAAAAACTCCTCCTTGGTGACGCATTCAGGGAAAATGAAAGATTTTAGAGTCAACTTAAGATCATCCTGATGTATTTTACATCAGTTAAATACATCTATCTGTTGACATCGCAAGCCGTGTTTGTGAAGACAATTTATTCTTAAGCCTAAATATGATAAAATGATGTTTTCCAAAATTAACCAAGTGGTGTTTGTGCCTAAACCTAACTAGACCATAAGCACAGTGTTGTCACAACATGAAAAAATATAACCGTACCTAAATAAATGTTAAGTTTCAGCATTTCAATGGTTTGCAGAATGTATATTTCCAACATTTATTCTGGTGATTAGGTTGAATTTAAAGAATGCTACACTCATCTTTTACACGTTAATGTCGATATAAATAGAAACCAGTGGATTCCTGTTAAGTAATAAAACAATCAGAGTTGATTCGGTTGTATTAAACCACCAGTGTAATGATGGAACGCTCCTCCTCTGGTTGTTTCTTTAAAAAGATACGACTGATATCTCAGCTGTTAGGTAAAACAATGGAACAATAAATGATGAAAGCTATAAGAGCATAAATAAACTCATATACTAAATGTCGCATGAACGTTGAAGAAGCTGCTTCGCGTGTTGATCTTTCTTTGATCGCTTCACGTTGGAGACGACGTGTGTGAAACAGGTCCAGGTTGAAAATGAGCCGAGTTCAGCTTCTGAAGCATCGAGCGACATTATTACATGTTTCTGTAACAGAAAACAGTGTTTTGTGTTTTTAGTTTGTATGCAAGAGAATTAACTTTATACTGACACATGCTCACACAAACACACACACACACCCACACACACTCTCTCTCTCTCTCACACACACACACACACACACACACACACCAGCTGAGCCACTCGTACAGCTTGTGCATTGGTTTGGTTGTTCTATTTGGTTTGGTTGTATGTCTAAAAAGTTTTGGTTTTCAGTTTTGGCTTTTTCACAACATTCTGGATCAACTAAAAAAAGTTTTTTTTTTTGTATCTTGGAAGCTACATTTTCACAGCTATTTCCAACCATGACGAAAACAAAAAAAAAAAAAGAAAAAACCCGGAGCACAACCGAAGAGACAAGAAGATATGAAAATAGACAACGTGTCGCCGAAACCCGCCACCTCCCCTCCCTCCCCCAGTCCCTCCCTCCCTCCCTCCCTCCCGCCGCATAATAAGTAGAAAGCAATGAGACGAATCCATACATCATTAACAGACACACTATGGAAAGCAAAAACAAAAATATATATATTCTCAAAGTCAGTTTTTGTTGAGGTTATTCCATATTTTATCCATCCAGGAAAAAGAAAGTGAGAACAAAGCCGAGGTCGCTGGCGGAGGGTGAGAGGGAACGATTTCTGTCTGTCGATACAAGAACAGCAATCACAGCTAAAGACGGACAGACAGACAGGGCCTTCCTCCCCCCTTCTCTCCCCTCGTCCTCCCCCTCTTTGTTTGTATTTGGTTTAGTTACAGTTCAGTCACTCATACATAACTAGTAGCAGTAGTAGTAGCTTTTGGTTTTGGGTTACTTTTTGGTTTTTTGGTCCGCCGCTTCGAGCGCACCTCCTCCTGCTCCTCTTCCTCCTTCTTCTTCTCCTCCTCCTCTTCTTCTCCTTCCTCTCCTTCATGCTTTCCCCCTGCAGCTTTTCATACCTTTGGCTCCTCCGCTCCTGACCGCTTCTCCTTCTCCTCCTCTTCTTCTTCTCCTCTTTTCTTTTGGCCCTTTGATCTGATCTTTGGAGACAAAGGAGAGGGGCAGATGGGAGGGAGGGATGGAGGGCAGGGGTCTGGGGGCAGTAAGGGGAACGCCGGTGCTTCACCTCTTTCTTTTGTTCTTTTTTTTTTGGTTTGGACTCTTTCTTATGCTTGTAGTGTGTGTGTGTGTGTGTGTGTGTGTGTGTTTTCCTTTGACACTGCTGAGGTTTTGTCTGGACACTCGTCTCCCGGGCGAATCCAGAGACAACGCAGCCAGAGGCGATGCTTTGGTATCCAAGAGTGACTGTCTGGTGGTGGATGAGCAGTCTGGAGGATGACATGATGATGGGATGGGTGTGTATGAGGCGATAATAAATAAAAGACGGCAAATAATGCTGAGAGAAATAATCCCAAGACTGTCCACATCTGCCTGTGGTGTGTTTCCTCTGTGTAGTCTGAACAAACAATGAGAATATCGATGATGACGATGACGACGATAATGGAAATGAAAATCCTGACAGAAATGCTGTTTTCCAACGAAAAAAATTAAGATGTAAATAATCCCCGAAGTCCGTGTCGATCTTTAAAGTTGACATTAAAGCTAAACAACCACTTTCTACCTGCGGGTCAAACGGAATTTTACCAACATGTTTAGTTGATTTCATCCTTTTCACGTGCCAGACGAGTGGGTAAGTCACAGAGTAGCGTTTCATGAATACCAAAAAGCTCCAGCATTCACAGGAGAACACGGTAAAAGTTATTTTTATACTGTGGTCTGTATGGATTGGCACCTTACCTGATGCTATAGTAATTATAGTGGTAAACCCCACCCGTCTGCCACCCCAGGCTGACTAAAACAAACACCGTCTGTTCTGATGGATGGTGGGTTCACACTGTAAAGCTGTAAAGAGGTAGGTAGATATTCTGCAGGTGGGACCAGCTGTAAAAATTAATCTTACGTATTAAAAGCGGTGAATATAAAATCATAGAAAAATAGATGTTTTGTAAATCTTGAACTGAAAAATGAGAATAATGGAAAATCCTGACTGACATGGAAAATGTTTGTCATGAGTGGAGTGCTGAACTGATCCGGGACAGATCAGAATCTAAAGCTTTTCTCTCCGTTTGTTGTTTTTATGTCTTTTTTGGTTTTCAGTTTTTGGTATTTGGAGATTTTGGTTTTCATCTTTCTAAGTGTGTTTCTCTTTGAGCGTCTTTTCTTTGTTTTTGTTTTTTTTTATATTTGGTTGCAACCACATGACCCTCCAAGCTTGTTAAACAAGTCTTTTCTTTTTGCCTCCCATGTCTCACACACAGTCTCGCTTCTCATCCCTGCCCTCAAAGAGTTCATTTGTTCTCTCCAGCTGATAAAAAGCGTGGTGTCCGTTTCCTCAGTGCCACCTCTCCAGCTAAAGATCATTATTTGGTTTCAGATTCCCCCCCTCCGTTCTGCAGTTCTCTCTATCCTCTCCATCCTCCCTCTCTCTTTGCTTCCTCCCCTCATCCATCTGTGTATATTTTTGGCTTCAGAAGATTTCAGCGGGGAGGCGGAGAAAGAGAGAGATGAAATCAGAGATGGATCAGACAGAGAGATGGCTTTGGTTGAAAGGCGAGGTTGTAAATTTAGATTCTTAAAGCTCCTTTAACGCTCTGCTTCCTCCTCTTCCTCCTCCTCGTCCTCCTGATAGGATACTTTGGCTGTCAGTCAGGGATCACTCGGCCATGGCCCCTCCCAGGGGCGGCGGGGAGGCTTCGCTGAAGGAACAGAACGAGGCGGGGCTTGAGCAAGGAGACGCCGAGTCCTCATGGCACGAGGTCGGGCTCATGAGGTCGCTCGCACCAGGGGGTGGAGACTGGGAGAACGGAGGCCTCAGGCCGCACCCACTGCTGCTGCCGCCACTTACCAGTCCCATGGCTTGCGTGGAGGCTGTCGCCATGGATCCGGTCACCATGGGGAGGAGGGTGGGGCGGTTGAGGAAGAGGGACTGGCGGAGGGAAGCGGGGACCGCTGGACCCCCAGGTCCGCCCAGAAGCATGTGACTCGCTGCCCCCTCGAGGCTTGAGATGGGCAGCTGACCACCGCTGGCTGCCAGGGCTGGGAGGGATGAAAGAGAGGAAGACAAGGGTAAGAGTGTGGACAGTGATGGAGGAAGGACATGAGGACGCGGGTGGAGAGAGAAGGAGAAAGATGGAGGAAGAAATGAGACAAGGGTGGAGAGGAAAAAAGAGGACGAGGGAAGATACATGTGGAAAGACAAAAAAGAAAGAAACTCAAAAGAAAACAGAGGGATGAAAGTAGAGATCAGACAAATGAGTGATGAATGCAAAGTGACAGACGATGAAGAGGAGGACAAACGTAGAGAAGAGGCAGTGAAGAGGACGTGGAGGGCGGAGATGGTTCACAGTGAAGACATCACACACATCAGGAGCAGTGTGAACATTTAAGACCTGGATGGTGGAGATAAAGATGACGAGTGAGTGGATACAAACAGTTCATACACGTTGTCTTATCTGCAGTTTAAGAATAAATAATTTACAGTCATGTGGTTCACCCAAATCACAACCCAACATTTTTCAAAAATATCTCAGAGTAATCTCCGCAGTATAAACTCGCTCCTTCTCTAAACTGTTTGTCTGAAGGATTAACAAAGACAGAATGAATCCTGGAAGGACGCTCTGTTACTGACGTCTGAATGCTGATAATTCAGTTTACAATTCTGTGAGCGCTACTTAAAAAAAACAAAAAAACAACAGATAAACAGAAACTACCTGCATGAGCAGATACCACAAGAGGTAAATAAGAAAATATGTTTTTTTGTAATTTGAGTGAACTGACCCTTTGTTTACTGTTTACATGAGGAGGTAATGAATAACTAAGATAAATGATGGTCAGCAGAGGATGAAGATGGAGATGATTATTTACGACACATGCACACAACCAGCACATTATTCTACAGGATGCAACGAATCGGGTCAGAATGCTGCAATCAAAGAACAAGAAAGTCATGACATGACAATACCAAAATACCAAATACCAAATACCAAATACCAAATAGAAGCTCTCCTGTTTTAAGCAACTTTGAGGTCCTGAGTATATATATATCTGAGTCCCCTTGGCAGCCACGCATCTCGCCCTACAAAGTGACCATGAAGTCCCTGTGCTTTGTATTTAAAGCTCAAAGCAGAGGAGAAGCAGCGCGTCCGTAAAGACACCAAAACATGGAAGAGAATCCCAGCGCACTTTTTCAAAAACATGAGTGCTGTTCAACACAAAAATGACATGTGTCGCATGATTTTGGGGGACTTAAAATATTTGGAAAACACAAAATAAAAATTCAGATGTGTCACAGAGTAAAAAAATGAAACACTATAATGTCCCTGACTCATTTTGCGTAGTGTTTTATCTCTCAGTGGAAAATATCAGCCCAAAACTGTGAAGACTTTGTACTTTTCCACAAAATATCTGCAGTAAACTCGGCAGAACAGCCTGTCTGTCAGTCAGAGCTCCATCCTAACAGAGAGTGACACCCGCTGACTTTTGAATTCCAGTGTAATAGCTGATGCTTTTATCCATTACCACACCGTGAGTGTAAACATTCATAGCGCGTGTGGCCCCAGAGGGATTCAAAGCAGAAATCCTTTCACGTCAGCCCTCCTCTTTTCACCGAGGCTCCTCTTTCTTCCCTCCTTCAGACCTAAAACTCTATCAGAGCCGACAGTGCCAGAGCTGCAGTTTCCATAACAGACTGTATCCTTCTCATCAGCACATGGCCCGGAGGAGGCCGGCTCTGAATGACGCCCGACGGAGCAGGAGAAAAGTAGGAAGGTCTGAATCGGCGCTATAGGGAGATGGACCAAGGGACGGATTCAAAGCTGAGCTCTACGAAGCTTATTTGTGATGCTTAATTGATTTGGCGGCAGATCATCTCTTATAAAAAGGGGAATTTTTGACTGGAAGCTGGTTATTTAGCCACCAGGCGTTGATATTGAGAGGGAGGGGATTGTGCCTGTTCAACTGTTTACTGTAAGCTGACTTGGCCTCTCTAAGCTTCGCCATAAGGGGCTCTTGTCACTTTGTGATAATAGCAGGCTATTGTACGAGAATCAAATTGAATCTTTCACCATACTGAGCGATTCAGAAAGTTTGGGCTGAGGAGGAGGAGGAGGAGGAGGAGGAGGAGGAGGAGGAGGAGGAGGAGGAGTGTGGCTGCAAGGGAATTCATTTTGGACAGAATGGATGAAGGGTGAAATGGGAAGTGGTCTTTAGAAATGGAGACTCGTGAAGAAGACCGGCCGAGGCTGGAGGGGACAGGCCGCATGCACCGACACACACACACACACACACACACACACACACACACACACACATACACACACCTTGCATGGTAGCCAGGGGATTGCTGCCAATGAGGGCCTGGTTCATCCCTGTGCTTACTCCCATCATTGTGTTCCTGAAAAGTGGATGGACCACAAATTCACACACACACACACACACACACACACACACAGGTAGAGAAAGAGTTGGCAGGTTAAGCGTTATAAATCAATGATCTTATATGTTACTTGTGTAACTGAGGCACCGGCAGCTTCTTGTCCGCATACTTCAGCTTGCATGTATGTTTTCAGTGATCAGCCTGCAGACATTGCAGTCAAACCTGTGTGGCAGCAGTTTGACAGCCCTCCGACAGCTGGGAGTGTTGAAGTCTGAATCCAATAACTAACACTGAAAAACTGTGTTGCTTTTAATGTAGAAGAGTTAATTAAACCTTTACGAAGAGTTGGTCTTTTATTTTCTTTCGGGCTGCAACCACTGATATATTTCATCATCACTTGATTATGTGTTGTGTGATAAATTGTGTGGTTTATAAAATATGAAAAAACAGTGAAGAATCCAACACATTTTCCAACAAATTAAGATTTCATGTTTCTGTCTTTATCTGACCAGCAGCTCAAAAACAAATATTTATTTTACACATGAAATTGAATTAAACATACAAACATCAGCTTGTATAGATTTTTTATATATAATAAATTACACATTACTTGTATTTCAATGTCTGTTTTTATTCTACTTAGGCTGATAAGCAAGTATTTGTGATTTAATGATCACTTTGTTTTTTAACACTCACCCAGTGTTGAGCCCGTGGGCCCCGAGGCTGGCTGGGGCGGGGCTGGCTGTGCTATGAGGAGGCGGAGTCACAGCAGAGGAGGTGGAGCCTATCGCAGCTGAGCTGACGGGAGTCATGGGGCAGGATGCTGACGGTGATGAACTGGCAGCTGAGGAGAGGAGATGAAGAGGAGCATTGTTGCCATGTTTGGATGAGTTACAGCGTTATTACTAAATTCGGTGACAGTTCGTCATCAACAGTCGGGACCTGGAGATTTATAAACATCTTTTTTAACTCCATTCAACTTCAGACTGGACAGAGAAGTTTCAAAAGTATTAGCCTCGGCTCAACAGGCCAATAAATTTCCAGCGGTGTTTGTTACCTGTCAGGCCATCTGTCATATCTGAGAAGCCTGGGATAACTCACACTGCAGCCCAGCTCTATAAATCTCTATGACTCATGGAGGTAAACAACTCAAGATGGGACCAGTGCTTCCATGTTGTTGTCAACAAAAACGTTGTTGTTTTCTATTTCAATCTTTCTCTCACAGAAATCATTTTTTTCCAAAGTGATGATACTTCAGTGTTTCATCAAACCGGCGACAATACAGAAATATCAACTTCTACCAAATAATGTCAGGACCGGTTTAATCTTCCTGTGACTGACCTCAGGGTCCCAAAAACATAACGGAGAAGCACGGCGCTAACCTTTAATTATTTATTGACGAGACTCTACACAGGCACAAACAGTAATTACACCTCACCTGTTGTGCTGAGGCTGGTGGTGACCTGGGACAGACCATGACTGGATATCTGTAGAGGGAGAGAGAAGTCAGGAAATACTTCCATCCATCCATCTGCGAAACAATTATCAGGCCAACTTCGAGTAGTAAAGGGTCAGTGGATTCACGGTGGACTGTACCATGTGCGGGCTGTAGCAGGGGGCTTTGTGCGTCACAACAGGCGAGGTCTGGCTGGGCAGGGGAGGGGTGGTGCTGCTGGAGGGGTTGATGCGTTTCTCTTTCTGCCTGCGGTTGCAGAACCAAACACGAATCACTTCCTTCTCCATGTTGAGCTGCTCCGCCATGAGCAGGATCTCCTCCGAGGTAGGCTTCTGGTTCTGAGGGGGAAAACGTCACAACGTCAGACACAATTTAAATCCTTTCAGATCTTAACTACAAATTCAAAATATGTTTTAATATGAATACTATGGTGCAATTTTGGGGACATGTTTGCTTGTCTTTTTGGTCTCCTACCATGTTAAAGTTGCGCTCTAAAATCACTCGCACGTTGGTCTCGATGCTGGTGCGCTTCTTCCTGCGTCGGCCGGGTAGACCCTCGAGTCCCAACATGGGGGAGGAGAGAGAGGATGGGCTGGGCAGCATGCTGTCCACTGCCATGGTTTCTGTCAGAGAGAGAGACATGATACACAAAAGAGACGGAGAGATGAAGACATGTAGGCCAACGGATAGAAAAGCAGTGAAGATAAGAATGGTTTGTTCCATATTATCTAAAAATGTAATTCTTTCAACAGACATTTAGAGTCTTAAGAAATATTGCAATCTGAATAACTGCAGCTAATAAACATCTTTCTTTTCCGAACAAAATCGCCGCCTCATTTTACATCAAATACATGACAGAAGTGTGTTCGCTGTCAACCAAAATAAGGAAACCTGCTGCTCTGGTAAGTTTCGGATGTTTACCTGCGTCACTCAGCCACTTCTCGAGCAGCGGTTTCAGCTTGCACATGTTCTTAAAACTCAGGTTGAGTGCTTCAAATCGGGAGATGGTGGTCTGGCTGAAGTCGTTGCCGTACAGTTTGCCCATAGCCACGCCGACGTCTCCCTGACAGAGACAGATGAACAGTGTCAGATACTAAACTGAGACACACACAGACACACACTCCTGTTAATCTTCCTCTTGATTCTCTCTCTTACCTGGGTGAATCCCAGCTTGATGCGTCGTTGTTTGAAGGTGCGGGCAAACTGCTCCAGCTCCTCCAGGTCGCTGGGCTCTTCCCCCAGGTGACCCCCGTGACCTCCGGAAGTCAAGGATGTCAGTGAGGAAGCCATGGTGCTGCTGGATGCTGATCCTCCTCCTACGGATGTCACAACACCGACACCGCTGCTGCTGGTGGCGACTACAGAGCCGCCCGCACCACTGCTTCCACCGACGACATCGCCGCTCTTCTCCCTCTGTGAACCGGAGGAGATAAAACAAAACCTGGGGTTGAGCATGTGAGACCTGAGAAATTAAATCGATCTTAAACCCTGCGTGTGACAGAGCTGAAAAGGTTTGGACAATCATTTTCAGGAAAAATATCATTTTCACTTTGCAGGAATTGAAATAAACTCGTAGTGAATAGATATGAGGTAATCAGCTGGGAAACATGCATAAGAAAATAATCATTTGACCCAGGCTGCCCTGACAAATAATATAGATCTGACAGGCATAGTGCAACATGCCCTTCTTGTATTATAAACAGGATGAAAATGCTGCAAATCTGGAAACAGAGTTTGACCTCAGCCTGTCTCGGGTCAGCTGACAACAAGAAGACACACAGTATGTCAAAGCAGGAATCTGACCCTGTGAGCTTTTGTGAGTATCAACTAATCGTGCATGATATCTGCTGCTGCACACCTCATTTACATTCATCGTCTCTGTGCATAAAATACATGAACAAGCAGAAGCCGCTGCCGTCGTGTTTGACATGACTTCATCACAGCGTAATGAAAAATCTATAATGCCCCTTTGGTGTGTGGGGATGCATTCATGCATTATGTTATAGAAGATAAAGGCTGAGGACACAAGGTGAGCTGGCTGACTTGAGTGAGAATACATGATCAAGATCCTCAATGGATTCTATAATGAAAAGAACCTGCCGTGAATACATTTTGTACTGAGCAGCTACCTTGACCTTTTCCTTTAGCATACAGGCAAAGCAGATAGTTGCAGGTATTTGTTTAAAGTGACTTTGCTTAAGTCAAGTGTGTTTTGTATTCTGCAGGTGGTTCACAGCAGATGACGGCTGATAATGGTGAATGTCAGTCTGACAGGAGCACTGTGGCGCGCAGAGTCAACATCTGTTTGATATGCATGACAAAAAAACCCTCCTGCTTGTTGTGTCGTCAAGGTCTGTAGTTCTCTTTCACACACTCCACATTGTTTGAATACTAGTTTGTTTTTTCATATATTATACTTCAGTCTCTCTTGCAAACTTGCAGCTACTGAATGAAGTTCGAGCTCTGCTTTAAAAAGAGACGGATGGAAGAGAAAAGTCAGATGTGACCAGCTGTGGGTGGGTTTTTTTTGTCCAGCGTAAAAGGAGTAAAAGAGATTTTCTACCTGTGCTTGGAGTCCCAGGCGAGGTGGGGTTGTCAGTAGTCCCCCTGGGCTTTGCTGAGGTAGCTGGATCAGATTTGGTGTTGAGAGCAAACCTGTGAAAGGAAGACGGACCGATTACAAAGCAAACAATCAATAAACCTGTCAATCAATTTATCAAATGAATCCAGTAGAACTAACCAAAGCTAGAAAAAGTGATTTATGCCATGTAAAATGATTTGCTTTTGTTTAGAGAAAGAATATCTAATGGTGTTTTAATTCCTCAGATTAACTGCTCTGTGATGTATTTATTTTAATCATCAGACAAGACGTTTCCTCCGTTGCCCTCACCCTGCTGCTGCTGCTGGGCCTGTGCTGGCTGAGACAGGAGGAACTGGGCAGGAGACTGGAGATGATGACCTGGCATCAAAACCAGCTGCTGGAGCTGCAACAGCTGCTGGATGTCCTGCAATAAAAAAAAGAGAAATGTCTCAATATACAGCACAAAGATCTAGTTAAAAGGTTATCTCCGCTGCACGGTGAACACTTAATAAAAAAGTGAGACATAACATGTTTGTACCTGGGCTGTGAGCTGGATTGGCTGCGATAGAGCCAGCTGTGGTGGGGCTTGGACAGTTTGCTCCTGTTTGGTTGACTGTTGCTGCTGCTGTTGCTGCTGGGATTGTGATTGGTTCTGCTGCTGCTGCTGCTGGTTGGCTTGATGTTGTGCGGCGGCGTGGGCAGCGTGAGCGGCGTGGGCAGCGTTTGACTGCTGGACGGCGGCCGCCAGGAGCTGAGCCTGAGCCTGTTGGAGGAGCAGCTGCTGCTGAGCCGGTAGGAGAGCGGCAAGCTAGGGGAAGAGCAGGAGGACGAGGAGGAGGATGAGGAGGAGGAGGAGGAGGAGGAAGAGGGCGAAGAGTGACAGAAATGAGGAAAGCGATGGCATATGAGATGAAAGTGTAAACATGCAGAGAGGACACAAGGAGAGTTGATGGACAGGTGGAAGTATGATAGAATGAAAGGACACGTGAAGGAGGAAAATAATGGAGAAAAGTCAGGAGAGACAACACAGAGCAGCGTCAGCTACGCATTCCAGGAACAGAATTGTAGGTGAAACTGTTAGCGAACAGTAAAAGCGTGCCAGAGCAAGACAAGCGAGAAAGCCATCCACTTAACTCACAGAATGTTTAGCTGCGGTATTTCGCTCAACTGTAGATAATGCAACTCTGACGACTGTATTACATGTTGAGCAAGTGTCTTCTTGCTCTTCAGGGCAGTTATGTACTTTCTGAATACTTTCCTGTGTGCTCATGCATGACGAGGATCACATAATCACTGCAAACTGAACATTATGAACTAAGTAATGACATGTTGGCATAAAAGCATGTTTGACGATTCATTTGACCTGAAAGTTTGGTTGATATAACCCGGTGACAGCAATGCTAAACTCCACAAAGTCAGATTTTAGACAACTTGGAGCCATAATTTTTGAAATCCTAGAGCAGTGAAATGCGCCAACTCTCACCGTGTTTTGCTAAAATGTCAGGTGAAACTGGGACTGTTGTGACAAGTCCTGTCGATGTGGCTGCATGCAGATTTTGCTTTAAAGACACGAGTCACTGAAACTTCATTCCATTTTAGATCGGACAAAACAAAAAGCGCCTGGTGATGACATTTTAACACTGAAAGAACAAATGTGATCAGATGTGTTTGTGTGTGTGTGTTTGTGTGTGTGTGTGTGTGTAGTCTCACCCCTGCGAGCTGGCTGCCAGCCAACATCAGCTGTGTGTGGTGGTGCTGGGTCTGTTGCTGTTGGTGGGAAGGAGGAGGTGCAGGAGGAGCAACGGTGCTATGTGCCATCTCAGAGCTCTCCTCAGTCTTTCCCTGAAGAAGATCACAATGTTAAATTCAATGCCAGCTGGTATCTTTATCTTTAAACTGTGATGATGCACGGAAGGTTTTTTTTAGACATTTTCCATCACATTCACACAGTAACACACACGCTGACAGGTGCAGTTATATTTTAAGACTGTAGTTTCGGGTTTTATTCTCTCACACTCAGGGTGAGAAAACACAAGAAATTATACTGAACCTGTGCAAAATCAAACTGCTGGTTTTTGTTATACAGCAAGAAAACATCTATTTGAGTTTTAAAATCATCTTGTGAATTATGTTACTTTGTTTTCACCGTGTTTGTGTGCAGTAATCCTCTTGAAAATGCTGCTAGTCTGCTCCCAAAATGATTAATCGTAGACCAGAGACACAAAGCCCTAAATCCACTTGTGAAAAACACATTAACAGAAAATGTAAAATCCCACTTTAGACATAATTTCTAGCATATTTTAGCCTCCAAACAAACAGACTCTTGATGTGAGATTGAGATTGATGTTAATTGAACAAATCCTCAGGTTGAGCCCTGATGGCTCACCTGGAAGAGCCTGCACCCAATTTACAGAAGCTGAGTGTCCTATCAAAATAAAGGCTAAAAGGCTCCCAAAATATGTTCATGTTTATGTTTATCCAGACCCTAAACAGCAGCATAACTATGAGTGCTGCAGAGCTGAAGTGATAAACCAGTTTGAGACCGTTCAAATATTTGTGGAGACAGGAAACAGGTTTCTAAGAGCGTAGAAGACAAACCACATTTTGGAGTCCAAGATATTCATTAGTGCTCCTTCATTTGACTTTGACCTGAACTCTAGTGCCCCTCTGCTGCTGCTTACCGCTGATTCACATTCCCAAGTATTTACCAGTCATCTGTCCAGAAGGATGAGTCAATCGTCCTCGTTCTCAGGGTGTCAGAAACATTCCAGGGCTGCTGACCTCTGACCTCGAGCTGTCGTTAGCCGTTCACAGCCCTGTCATTACCCATCCATCACTGCTGCACTGTGCTGCATCTTGACTTCTATCACTCTCTGTCACCTCATTCGCATCCACGATGCTTTCTGCCTTTTCTCTCAGTACTCGCAGCTTTTCAGTGAGGTGGGTGTGTACAAAGTCGCCTGATTTGCATATTCAGTGCTGCCTACAGGAGTCTCACCCTGGGCGCTGCAACAATGACTCACTACACACATACATTCAAGAAACCAATAAATGCGTGACAGATTTAAGGGGAAAGCATTACTAATGGTTCTAATAAAAAAAAAAAGTAATTCATGCCTTCATTACATAACAACTGTTTTGATATATCTAAGCATTCTCCAGTCTTCAATATAAATGCAACTGCAAGGGTGTTGACTGGTTTGCGTGTCCTTGCCTCTCTTTATGGGCTAACTGGTGATTTTAGACCTGACTCATTACTTTCAAGGCTCACAATGGTCAGGCCCCACCCTACAGATGTTATTCACTGTCATTCAGCTCCTTGTATTTTAATATGGCCACCGCATGCCATCAGAACAGCTTCAGTGCACCTCTGCATTGATTCTACATCAACGTCTCTACTGGACAACATCGTTCGTCCACAAGAGATTCCCTCACGTGGTGCTTTGATGATGGAGGTGGAAAGACCAAAAACATCCCGTTAATGGTCAGCTTATGATTCACATCATATTCATATTTATCTAATCAATCAGTTGCCCTTCATGTGCTGTGGATGGGGACTTTTCCATGCAGGACGAGACCACTCACATCAGGATGGCAATGATCCACCAAAGGATGAAGGTGATTTCTAAGAACAAACCTTTTATTACTCTGCAGTGAATCACAAATCACACACACACACACACACACACACACACACACACACACACACACACACACACACACACACACACACAATGCATGTCTGAACTGGCTCACCTTAGTGCCAGCCGGCGTGGGAGAAAGGCTGAAGGGGCTGGTTTTCATTGGTTGGATCTGGAGCAAAGCAAAGCGAATTAAAATATAAATCTCCCAACATCAACATCATCCGATGATAGATCCAATCAAAGCCGCCCTGAGGTCTGTGTCTACACGCTCACAGTGAAGCTTGCATTCGTCTTTAATTGTTGAGAGAGATAAATGTGCTGACGCTGCAATCAATAATAACGTAACAACAGACGCTAGACCACATATCTGTTGAGACATGTGGACAGTTCCCAAATATTCTGTGAGAGGATTTTGTGACATTGCTCGATATGACATAAAAAGAAAAAGTCTCCCCAGCAGTTATTTCATTACATGCATCATTGTTTTTGATGGTAGCATATTTAACTACCCACTCAAAGTAATAAGATAAATAACATTAAGTGTATTGTGATGATTTGATACAGATATTCTGGCTATGATTCATTTATTTATTTCACTGTAATAATTTCATGGTTAATTTATAAGCAATCAAACACAAAAATGAATGCTCCGCTGAAGTAAATTCAATAAAACTGTAATGTCAGTGTGAGAAGTGTAAAAACCAACCTGGTCATCGGGGCTGTTTCTGTCGGAGTCTGAAACACAGAGAGGCCGCTTGTTAAACTGTGTGTGTGTGTGTGTGTGTGTGTGTGTAAACCTAAAAGATGTAGAATTCACGTGATTATCACCGATATCATGAAACGTGTGTGTGTGTACCTGAACTGTCCCCTGGATAGTCAGCCCCAGGGTTCTCCTCCTCTGCTGCTTTAGACATCCTGATATCTGCAAGAAAACACACGAGAACACACACACAACTTTAGAAACAGGCATTTACAAATACATGTAAGGACGTATAATTAAAGTGCACGCTGATGATGGTTGTTAGCTCAAATTCCTTCGAAATGCACTCTCAGTGACGACTGTCCAGTTAAAACATTTGTCAGCTGCACTGACTCACTCACACACACGAATTCTGATGTCCGACACAGAATATGAGACGGACAACGTAGAGAGACGACTTCTGGTGTTTAAAAGACTATGATGACAGAAATAATCTGTTTTTACATGTGTTGATTTGTTGTTAATTAATAGAGAATGAATAATTCATAATCATAACTTGCAGATTCATATTTCAAACGCACTGATGAGATCCACTGAAATGAGAATTTTAACAATTTAGTAAAGTCTGGTAAAGAAAACGAAGAAAACCAGGAAGCAAATGAGAACAAATACAGAGAAAACTAAAATCTTCTCTTTGTGGTTTTAACACTTTTTCGTGTCTCTGTCCCTGCACTCATTACACCCTCCCCCTGCTGTTCTGCTGCTTGTTCTCTTTCACCATTCAGAAATTCAAACAAGGGTACAAACAATCACTGCTTTCTGAAAGAGAGGTCAGTCCCAGAGTACTTGTACTTGACCTCCTGCATGTCAAAGTTCAACAGAGATCACTGCTGTCAGGAAGCATTTCAGTTCAGACAAATAGGGAGCGTATTTTTGACTCGACTGCCTCAACAAATGATTTAAAGACATGATTCTTTTTCGACGTGCGCTCGACCTGCTGTATCTTTGACAATGAGGAGTGGAAACGGGCTGCCATTGTCCCGTGACAACCTTGGCACTGCAGTATTGGTGATGAAACTCTGAAGCCTCGCTGGATAAAACTGTTGAGATAAAACCACAGATCTTTGTTCAAATGTGGAGGGAACATTCTCTGCAGTGATAACGCTGGACTAGAAAAATGACTGTTAAATTCTGTTTTCATTAAATACGACCTGCAGAAAACCCTGCAAGGCAAAACTGATGATACCACGCTCTAATTTAGCTCTTTAAAACGTAAACTTTATCGACTCAGGATGTTGAACTGGGATTAAGAATCAGCTTTTCGTGGCAGATCTCCTAACTAGCTGCTTCTGTTTGTGGTGACTTCTGGGATCACAGAAGTAATTGGTTGAGGAACGCCGCCGCCAGAGGAACTGCTTACCTGAGCAGCAGACATTACTCAGCACCGCCGCCGCCACCGCCGCCATCTTGGATAAAACACTACTTCACCCTCTGCACTACGCTCTTAACAACATCTGTTTTGTGCTTTTATACCTCATTTTCCCTCTTTGGCTCAAGGCTTCCGCAATAAACGGCTCAACTAGGGCACCAGCTCCCCCCCAAAAAAGATATTTCTATTAAAATTGTGGAAGAGGAAGCTTAAAATTTGAGCTCAGCATTCTTTCTACATTTGTCTGGATCAAGGTACACCAAATCGAACCACAACTCTGCTCTTCTTTGCTATAATTATAACTGCAGCTTCCGTCTTTCTGCTTCACTGCCTCCTTTACACCCAGTGGAGCAAATACAAAGCCCACATTTTGTGTATGATCACATAAGACAAGAAAAAGAATGACAACCTGGAAACAAAAGAAGCAAGAGGCTTACTGGAAATTATATATAAGCCCGGTGTGAGCATGTGTTTGTGTAATCTTATCATCAGGGTCACAGGCAAGTTCAAGGTGTGATGAAAGGAGGTGGAAATGAAGGAAGGAGGGGGGAGAAAGGAGGAGAAAAAGAGCAAGAAAAGGAAAAATAGAAAAAGATGGAGTGACGTAAGGAGAGAGGAAGATCAGAAAATATGATACTCAGCTGGAAAATATTTAGGGAATAAACACAGATGCTTTATCACCAATTAATAATAATGCACGTTAACGTCAACCTAAAAACTACAGTTTCCCACCAAACTTAGGCATGAAATTATATTTTTTAGAAATTCTGTCTTCTTCGGCTTCTTATTCACTTGTTTTGTGTTTAATGTCAAAACCTTTGACTTTCATCAAAGAAACATCTAGGAAATACAATTTGTAAGTCTCAATGTAATCAAAAATGCATTGCTCATTACTCCCACATTATCAGCATTAAAAGTAAACGCTGCTCAAAGACTGAGGAAGCCTTCAGTCAGTGGAGGGTTGCAGTTACACAATAGAACCAGATGGTGGCAGCACCCTCCTGGAAAAGCTGAACCAGACCTGCCTGTGTTTGTGTGTGTGTGTGTGTGTGTTTGTGTGTGTGCTGTATAGAGCACCCCACACAGTAATAAGTCATCTGAATCCTTTCTGTGCAAAAATAATCTTTCTGAAAAAAAAGTGCAAAACCCTACAGTAACAGCTTCACCTGGAAATAAAATGAAGAGCCTGAAACGTGACCTTCAAACTAAATCTGGAATAAAATTCTCTTCACAAAAATAACTCACAGGTGAAGATGATCATCTTTAGTTTAAAAACACAATTTACTTCTGTGACCTTCAGCGACAAAACATCTTCTTTCTGAGGCCAATAATCGCTGGCACCAAATAAACATAAAAGTCAGAGTCTCTCTGTAAAAATATTTAGTTTTACTGTCACAGCTTCCCTTTACGCTGAGTTTACTAAACTGTATTTCTCACTCTCACTCACACACACACACACACACACACACACACACACACACACACACACACACACACACACACACACACACACCGCTCAGTGTTGTTTTCCAGATGTATTGTATGTATGTATTGCTTTAGTGACCTTATGAATTACTGTCTGTTGCAACATTCAGACATAATAAACCGGAGCACAACTGACCGATTTCTGGAGTTTCGGGGCTGATACTGAAGAGGGAGCACAACAGTCTGATGCATAAATGCACACATGTTTTTTGTAAATCATGTAAGTATTTTACTTCAGTGAGATGAATAAATTGAGCAGTGTGTGGGACTTTCTCTTCTCCAAGATGATGCAGTGAACCTTAAAATGTGCTGGTTTGTGGTGAACACTTTAACAATGACCTTTAAAAAAAATCTTCAGTACACTGAAACTGTAATCTAAACTGAGATTTAGCATATTTTTCTGCATCACAATCTCTAAAGAAAAATTAACATTTTCATATCAGCACAAATTGGACAACATATACACCAAAAATAATAATACTGCCACTATAACACACAGGTACTACCAGCGCAAACATTAGATCTACAGTCACCAGTAGAAAATGTCACGTCACGTTTACCCTGTAGAACATAATTGCTAACAGGATATTGTCCTGATAATCATTAAAAACCAACTGGAACCAATTTAACTTATATTCATTTTGCAAACAAATATTTCTAATGTATTACAGATAAGACACCTTTGATCTATTTGTGAAAACAATCAAAGAATCTTTTATAAGTTTCTCAAAAATCAGAAAGTCATCCTGCACAAATATAAGATAAATGAATGGTGGTGACCTCATCCCTCTTGTTGTTTTTTAGCTTCAATTAAACTGATCCAGTCTAACTTGTTTATCTCCATTACTGAACTTTCTGATAACAAAAATCCACCACGATCAAGTTGTTGTGTACAGAAGCGTCAGTAGTTGAGATACAGTTCTGATACGACCATCACCACAACCCAAAGTGCAGCAAATCAGACCGGCACGATTTAAAAATACAATTTACTAAAATGCTGGATCCATCTCAATCAGACATGGGGTTAAATGTAATACACTCCACACACTCACACACACACACTCACACACACACACACACACGTATTATTCCGTACTCCCTTGTCCTCTCAGCATATGAAGGGAGGGACACCATAAAATCATTTTATCATCCCACTCCCCCCTCTCCCACCCTCCCGTCCATCTCTCCCTCCCCATAAAGCCTCAACTGTCCCCTGAACCCCTCTGGCCATGGGGCCTTCCAACCCCCCGCCCTCCGTCCCGTCCCAACCTCCTCATATATGCGAACAAATCAAACACACCGAACCCCAAAATGTCACAGATGTCCAGAGCACGAGGTTTAGTTTTCAAGGAGTATTAGATCGCCAAACTACCCCCCCCCCCCCCACTATAAACCTTCTACATCCTCCTGAAGACCACAGAAAACTTCACTTTGATTTTCACATTTTCTGTATTTTTTTTCTTTTTCGAACAAGTCAATTTACAGTGACCACTGTCCCAACACACTTCTCTACCCCGGGGCAATCTGAAAGAAGCAGCCGCTTGGATTCAAGGCAGGACCCCCCCCCCCCCAACACACCACCCGTCCTTACTCATCCGATCAGTGCTAATAGCAGAGAGGGAGAGAGGGGAGAGAGGGGAGAGAGGGGAAGAAAGAGAGGGAGGCCACCGGGCAGATGATGTATCTGTCTTCTGGGGTTGACATGGCCAGCCTGCCTGCCTGAGAGTGTGTGTGTTAGAGGGGGGGAAAGAGAGGAGGGGGTTGAGGGTCACTGTCAGGGAATTAGAAAAGGGGGAATGAGTGAGAGAGAGGGGGGAGAGAGGGGAATAAGATGGCTGGAGGGGTCCTAAACTCACTCCCCCCAACTCCCGCCCCGCTCCTTTTTGCCCACCCACCCCGCCTCGGTCACGCCTGTCAGGGGCCGGTGACAGACGGCGCGTGGGTTTCTTGTGTGTGTGTGTGTGTTTGAGGGGGGTTGCCCGCGCTGTTTGGCGTGTGGATGTCAGAGGTCAGGCACATGGTCTCGGCCACCTCGTGCCTCGCAGTGACACACACACACACACACACGCACACACACACACACACACACAAGCTGCCCGCCGCTTGCCTTTTCCACCTGTCCCCTGTCACATTCACTGCTGAACAAACACACACACACGCAGCGTCAACGAACAAATCTGCATCTGCTGTCACACAAAAAAAATAAAAGATCTAAAACGGAAACAAGAAACTAAAAACTGCAGCGAGTTATTTAGTATTTATTTATTACTTCATTTAGAAACCATGAACTCCTCAACTTTTTTAATTTATCACAACCGGACCTGTTTTTTTTTTTTTCCTGACATCCTTCACTGTCTTCACTGAAAATGTCTGTATTATTGATTACTCTTAATGATTATTTTCTAAATGAATGTTAAAAAAATGTGAAAAAAAGCCTACAATGACAGCTTCTATTCGCTTGTTTGTTTTACTGATAGTTCAAACCATTAAGAGTCTCATCGCTTTTTTCTAGATTAAGCTGTATTTGACAGGAGGCATTATGTTTTTTGATAAACAATTTAATTTTGGATTTGGAACTTTATTATATATATGTATAGAAACAAAAACTTAAAGCTTGATGATGAAACTTAATAAAGAAGTCCACTGTGTATCATAAACCACAACCATTAGGTGGTATCACTAATATTACAGAAGCTGAACAGACCGACAATATTTGGCATTTTTGCTTGAAAAATTAATGTTTTATCAATCATTAAAATAGTTGCTGGTTGTGTTGATCGACTAATGGTTACAGCTCTAATTCAGTATGATTCTAAATCGTAAAGAGGAACAGGAGAGACTTAAATTCCCCTTGAGGCTGAACAGTTCTGTTCCATAATGATTTAAGGATGAATGCTCAGGATTTAATTTATAAAACATCACCAGCACTGTTTTTTGAACAGAAACTACCTTCTGTCATACAGGTTGGCAGGAGTTTTGAGAAAAGTCAGATATATCAGTGTTAAAATAATCAGTATTGTGACCTCTGAATACCTTTAAAACCTTTTTTGGAAACTTTAATGTTGGAAAGTTGAAGCTGAAAGAATTATAAACATCTGCAAAACTACTGTGAGCTGAACAGTGAGGAGACAGTTGAGAATGACAAGTTTTTTTTTTGTTTTTTGTTTAAGTTTCACATTTGCGTGAAAAAGAGTTACTTTCAGTTGTTCATATTAAAAGATAAATCATTTTGATTTTAAAGCTCAACTTGAACTGGTGTATGCGATTACAATCAGCAGCGTTGGTTATTCATAAGCACATCTGTGTTTTTTCCAGTTAAACATTTGATTCTGTACAACACATCTGAGAAAAGGACAATGTATTCTGTCTCATTTAATGACCATGACACCAGCTGAAAACTAAACTAAAGCCAAAGAACAGAGCTGTATATATGTATACTACAGTCTGCCTTTAATGAGAATATATTCTGCTTTAGATGAGCAGAGAAGCGGCTGCACATACACGACAGACTATACCAGCGTTACGTTCACGCCTTAAACAGAGAAATTATACTTCCAAATTATGTCTCCCTACTGTGTATATTTTATTCATATGCTACATTCTTTAATGTTGCTTTACACAGTCATAGATGCTATTAACAACAGCGGGTTGGATATTTATGTCTCTGAACAGCACATTTTACCTTGTTTTATACAACAAAGGACAGATGAAAACATCATGTGTTCCCTGTCAGATTGGTTTAGTTTGAACCTTGGAGTCATGAACATATTCACAGACAAACTGATTAAACTGCACCATTCTTTCACAGAAAATACGAGCACTGTTCCTAACTTCAACCCACTTTCTGCAAAAGCACAGAAAAGTTAAAACTTTATATTTCCTTCTGTTGCAACCTCAAGTGTCCTTAGTTAAATATTTCTGTTGGTTAGGTTTAGGTACAAAACCCACTTGGTTAAGGGTATCTTAAAATATCTGTTTGGGTCGCCACAAACACAGACAGATCGGTTTTGTCACTGCAAACACGGCTGTAAACGTCCCGACTTCCTGTCAAAAATATCTGTTTATTTGTCGCCACACATATGGCTGAAAATTGTCCTATCAGGTGAATACTAGGGTCTATCTATTTCCATTTGAAGAGCTACAGTCGTGTCTCTTGGCTACACCGGCCTTCACCTGCCCTGAAAAATAATCTCCAGTTTAATAAATCCTGCAGGAGAGAAAAACACTTCTCTTGTGGATGCAGCTTCTCCAATCATGTTCCAATGTCATCCGACTATTTTGGGATTTTTGGTGAGCATCTTTGCCTCTTTCACACTCCTGTGAGAAACACATTTAGGTAAGAATCTACAGTTTAAGTGCCAACAGGTAGCCTGTGGAAAAAAAAGGAGTCTGTCCACTCTGACAGTTGCTGTGGTTAAGATCCGGAGAGAATCTGTTCAGTTCACCCATCCCTCCTCCTTCACGTTGTCCCTCACCTCCCACCTCTCTTTGTCCTCCACTTGGTCCATTCTTGATTTATTCTGATCCCTCTCATTTCCTCTCCTCCTCTTCTCCCTCAGCTATAAAATGACCATCTCACTTGAACTTCTCTCTAACCTTCCCCCTTCCATCTAAACCCCTCCACCTGTCTTCCTTCCCTTAATTCCTCCATTCCCACATCCCGTCTATCTCCTCACGTCACATCCTTGTCTTCTGCGTCTTCTCTTTCATAGGTTTTGGTTTTGTACAAACACTTGCTGAGCTGCTCTGAAAAACAGACACTGGTTGGGATAATTCTCATTATGTGGACACAGCGAGTTAGCTTCTCGCAAACTTGAGGGTGAGCAGACAGGTAACAAGCTCACCTAGACACTTAGGTTGTTATGGCTACAGTGGAGTTGGTTTCAGTGAGTTTCATGAAATAATGAGTTCCTTACAATGCAAATAACTCACTCTGTACAAAAAGAGAAAGAAAATATAGATGATCAGCTGTGTGAGTTGAGGTTAGGTAGTGTTTAGATTTCCAATAAAAGTTATTGTTGAACTAAAACCTCAAAATTTACTACAATATTGTTAATCTTCATTAACAAAATAACTTTATGTTAGTGTCTAATTGCAGAGAAATACTATTCATGAAATATTGTTTTCTACCATTATCTATCAGAACTATTTTATTCTAATTTCACAAATTCTGTATTAATGTCAGAATTGTGTCTTATTTTGACTTCCTAATAACAGCCTCTTCCTGTCTTACTAGAGGCTTTTTTGCCGCTTCAGTCTGGATGTTCTGTCATTAAGCTTCACCAAAAATAGATTTCTTGTCTCAGAGAAATGTTTGTAAATCTAAAACTCTAGCTTGTCCCCCTCTCTCCCTCCGTGTCTTCATTCCTCCCTCACTTTATCCCTTCATCCCTTCCTTCCTCTCCCTCTCCTTCAGTAGTGGTCAGCCGCAGCGGTCATGGCACCACTGGACAGCGCTCCGCTAGCACAGGACACACAGACTCGTTGCCAGGCAACAGCAATGAAAGATCACTGTGTGTGTGTGTGTCTGTGTGTGCGTGTGTGCACAAGCGTACGTGTGTGCACGTCTGCTACTCGCATGTTTGTGTGTGTACCTGTGAGAGTGTTAATCATTAAAAATAAACATGTTTCCCTGGCTGTAGCCGAGGCTTCGGTGTGAGGCAAACAAAGTGCTGCATGCTAATGTCTCCACTGATGTTTACACTTTAACAACCAGTATTAAAGGATTATTCTGCCTTTTTTTTCAAGTGATTCTCACATCATAGCTGCCTGATAAGGAAAAGATAAAATCAGATTTGACATCAATTCAAAATATGTGACTGTTTTACTGCTGAAAGCTGAAAGATTAGAATAAATAAGGATATTTCAGTTCGAACAGGTTGTAAAGAATGCGGTTCATTGTAACAGGTTTTACGTCAATACCGAAGAAAAACAGTTTTCACTGTTTTCTACAACAACTTCCTGTTTAGAAAAAAGGACTTAATATCTCCACACACACACATAGATTTCATGCAGGCTTTACTAACGCTGATCTGTAAGATAACACTCGCGCTCATGAGTCGATACTTTTACAAAAGTGGCTTGTTTCACGCGTCTATATACTGAGAAGGCTTCATTGTTACGGCCTCTCAAGAGTGAATGAGTAACACTGTGCGCTGGTGATTTCTGCTGCAGATTGTTTGTATGAGTTTATGCACAACTGTTCTCGGTTTGCACACACCTTGTGTGAGTCAGAGACGGCGAGTGATTACATGAGTGCACGTGTGTGTGTGTGTGTGTTCGCGAGCACATGTGAACGTGCACGAGGGCGAGCGCTTTCCGAATATGTCTCTAGAGTGTTTATTATATCCGATACAGTACCTCTTTCTCGCACCACATATTTCTGTGCCGATCGATTCTTCTGACTCCCGACAAGACAATAATCGCACCGCCCTCCCTCTCTCTTTCTCTCCACCATTATTACTGCCCTCCCCAAGGAGCACAACGCAGGGATGGAGGGATGGAAACAGAGAAATAAAGGGAGGGCGGACAAGGGGAAGGAGGAACTGGCCACTGTGTGTTACTTCCTTTTTCCACAATCCCTGTGCTGGGGTGCAAAGATGGAGGGAGAAAATGAGCGAATGAAGGAGGAAGGTGCTGGGAGATGGAAACAAGTGAGCGAGAAGGATGAAGACAACGAGCAGATGCCGAAAATTAAGGGAATTTGGGGGGGGATAATGGAGACGCGACAGAGATGGTTTCAAAGAGGGAAAACAAGGGGAGTAAAGACACAGAAAATGGCAGGGGAAGTGATGGAGAGAGTGGAGGAAGGATGTTGATGGGACAGGGAGGAAGACATATGAGAGGAGGGTGCAAAATGAGGAGAAAGGATGAAGAAAAAAACTACACGCGCAAATGACAAACGGGAAAACACAAAATTAAGGAATCTGAAGGGGGTAAAAAAATAATGAGATATGCAGAAAAAGAGAATTACGGGGAAAATCCTCCTAAAAAAAAAGGCATGGTGGGATGAGAGACGAGTAGAGCGATCCTTGACAGTAAGTGAGGAACAGTGCAGAGACGGGAAGAAAATAAATGAGCAAAAACAAAAACAAAAAGAGAAACAAATGTCCGCAAAATGTTGAATTGGTGATAATGGAACAGGGGAATAAAAACTGAAGAGGAACGACGAAAGAATATACTGAAAAGGAGAAAATGGACATGTGTGGAGCAGAACAAACTGGAGTGTGACTGAGCATCCTCACAGGAAACAGCAGGAAGGAGAAGATAGTGACAATTGGACTAACAAAGACACACAGCCTCGCCTTGATGGTGTGTGTGAGTGATTGGATGAGGAGGGAGGGGGCAGATCGTGCGCAACAGAGTCAATGACAAAATGAACGGACAGAGTGGACAGAAAGATGACCAAAAAATGAGACTGGGGGGGAGGGGGAGGGGTTCGAAATAAGAAAAGAAAAAGAGGGTTGGATAAAAGCCTTCGAGACATGAAAAGGGCAATGTGAAATCTCAGTTTCGTGTCCGAACTAACCTGGATGCATCACCGCTGTGTGCTGGACGTGTGCTCTGTTCAGAATTTGTGACAGAAACCGTAATAATTCCCTTGAAACTCAACCGAGGAAATGCAAGAAAAATGTACTGTGCTTTGAAAATACTCTTGAAAATAAAAGTTCTACTGTGAAGGAAAATGTTTAAAATGTGTCTGAAAACGTGCCTGCTGACGTATTCTCTTTGAGATAATTAACACAAAAAACCCTGATGAAATCTGAATAATGATAGAAATTAAAATGAGAAAGATAAAGACTCAGTCTACTTTTCTGATTTTCCACTGCAATGACTGGTAAATATATAGAAAATTATTAGCTAAATATTTTTGATATTTTTGTCAATTTTCCAGATAATTTTGTCAGAAATTTTCTGGTTCCAGCTTCTTAAATGTGACAATTTCCTGCTTTTCTTTGTTATTTATGATTGTAAAATAAAAGTCTTTGGGTTCTGGAGTGTCGTTCGAAACAAAATAAGCATTTTCAAGTCACTTTGGGCCCTAGGAAATTGTGATAAGAATTTTCACAATGATTAATAGTGAAAACAATTTGATAATGAGAAGAATCCTTAGTTGCAGCCTTTGTTTTGATCGTTTAGTACTAAACCCCTCTGCCTTCTTTTCATCTTGACCACCCCATTTTTTTTTTTATGGGGGCTGAAGGGATCTCATAAGTCCAGGGAAGGCAGAATTTCTCCACCCAAAGAAGATCACATTATCCTTCAATTTGGAGTTATGAGGTTGTCATGTGACTCCAGGGATATTTATGTTCGGGCTGTGTGGATTTGGCGTGAAAATCCCAGTACCGTGTCTGAAACCTCCAAATTAAAAATCAAGCCTTTCCTTCGCCGTCATATTCTGATCCAGGACCTGATCTTGAATCTCTGCCGGGTCGCTCCACAAGTGCAAACAAATGGAAGACTGAATGAGGTGTTGGAGGCAGCCCGCCGTCCTCTCCTCCAGCCATGGATAGCCGGTGATCTACGGTGCGTGCTGCGAGCCGTTAGATGGTTAGGTTTACAGGTTTATCGATTGGACCCGACTTAAATTGGCTCCCAATTAAACAGAGCGCTTATTTGACCTCTTTACCCCTTCCTGTCCTCTCCTTTCCTGTCCCGTTAAATAACCCCCCTCCGCCTCAATCTCCTTATTCTCCCCACCTCCCTCGCAGCAAGCTCCTCTCCATCGACACATCCATCTCTCGCTCAGTGTAATACCTCTACTCCCTTCCCCCCCTTCATCTACGGCCGTCACCCCATCCCCATCTTCTGTTACCAGCACCTACCCCCTCTATTTAAACCCCTCCGTGCAGCGCTGCATTCGTTTCTGCTCGGCGTCCATTTCCCACCCTTTCCCCAGATCTGATCTTTGCTCTGTTTCTCTCTTACACTTTCTCTCAGTCAATCCATCAATCTCTCCTTAAATAACAACGATGAATTATTAAGAGTATTTATTCAAACAGCATTAATTATAAAATACAGGCAGCTCGTCAGTCTGTTCGCTTTTGGCTGAGGCCAAGGAGGAGGACGGGGAAAGAAAAAGAAGAAGAAGAAGAAGGAGAAGAAGAAGAAGATGGGGATGAAGATGAGGGGGGACTGGGATGTAACAGAAAGGTGGAGGGTGAGGTGGGTTGTGGTTTAGGGTTGGAAATGGGGGAGAGAAAGAAGAAGAAGAGGGGAGGCGAAAAAAGGGGGGTTAGGAAATTGGTGTGGCTAGCGGAACAGCTCCCCTCCCTCCCCACCACCCCCATTCCTCACCCTCCCTCCCCACCACCCCCATCCCTCACCCTCCCTCCCCCCCTTCCCTTCCCCGCTCTGCTTTGTATTCTGCGGAGATGACAGGGGGAAAGCTTTATTGCTCTGAGTTTGTATCGATCGGGGCCCCGCAGAGGGGGTAGCCAGACCCGCGCACACTGGAGGCCCTTTCGCAGAGGCCGCTGCCTGCTGCCTATATAGCCCCCGCCTCACCCCACCTCGCACTAGCCAAAACACACCCTCTCCCTCTTCTTTCATTCTGACTCTCCTCCTTCTTCTTCCTCTCTCGTTCTCAGAATCGCGGGTTCCCTTTTTTCCCGTTCCGAGAGGTCAAGAGACGAAGCGCAGCAGCTCGTATTTACCTTCCCGCAACGACAGAAAAAAGCCTCGCAAGAGTGAAGCATAAATGGGAGTGAATGAAAACACGAAAGACTTTCCACCCAAACACACACGCAAGCAGAGGTGAGGCACGTTCGCCGGGAGCTGCAACACAATTACATGAATACGCTCATATGTAGCAGCAAGTACACAACCTCTCTCTCACACACACACACACACACACACACACATGCACACAGACACACACGCATCGACACAATCCCAGGCTGCAGGGCTGAGCTGCTGTCCTGACCAGAGTTGCATCAGAAATCCCTAATCTGGGAGCGTGACGGTCCTCAGTTCCAGCAGGCAGGGATCAGGACGCTCCGGGCAGATTCCGAATTTAAGGATAAGATGGGATGGGGATGCAGGTTCTGAAATCACCCCAAGGGACGGAGGGATGGGATGGATAGCCAGGGTGGAGGAGAGGAGGAGGGGGGTCGGTGGTGTGATTTGCACCCCTGTGCCTCCTCACTGTGCACCAAACTTCCCAGCATTCCTAGAGGCAGTGTGCCACGCAGTGACTCTCTCTTTTTAATTCTGCAACCACTTTTGACCGCTTGAACAACTGGATATTAAGCAGAGAGAAGATATGTGTCATCAAGAGTTACTTTTACACTTACTTTTGCACAATATGTCATTTCTGCAGCAAGCGGTCCCCTAATCAAAATAAGAGATGGGATCATGGGAACTGTTTTTGTTGTCACTGTTCAATGTGACGTAAATGAGATAATGTATTAAGTCAAGTTTACGGTCCTCCTTCCTCACTCTCTGACTCTCTCCAGGAAGTCAGAGCGACAGATGACCAAGTGAAACGCATCCTTACTTTGAAAATAAATGAGACTTTTCTGAGCTTGATGTTATTTGAAATATTTGGGATAATGCAAGTACACGTCTCAACATAATATATCAGTCTAGTTGTGTTTAGACATCTTAATGCAGAGAATTCCATTTAATATCTAAGTATTTACTTGCTTGTTTCTGTTTTTATTTCAAAGCAAAAGTCTTAAGCGCTAACATTTTTTTTCTTTCAAGTTTATATCTGCTACAGAGGCTGAGAAGTAAAAGGTTTTAGTGAACATTGACAAGTCTGTCAGGTTTTTCAGAAAACTCTCAAGTTTTAGGAGGTGTTTCCAAACAACGCCTTAGGTTTGAGAATATATCTTTAATGGCTGCCCTACATCCTAATAGGTTAATGCAACCTTGATTTCAGAAAAAGAGCAAGAGAGAAAGAACATTTAGAGTGAATAATCTTGCTGAGCAGGAGCTGTTTCCATAATCTACAAGAATGAATACCAGCAAATAGCCTCTTCTGATGGGTGGATAATGATCCAAGAAATCCTCTGATTCAACAGCACGACCAACAAAGATTACAACTACAGCAAATACCCCGAAACAAAACAAATCAAATGTCCTCCTTCGAGGCTTTCCCGGCCGATTCAAGATTCAAGCCTTCCAACCAACTTTCCAGTCACTCGTCTGAATCTGTAACCTCCTGGCCATCGTCGCTGCCTTCCACTTAACAAACTCCATTTTGTTGAGGTGGGCTGAACGAATCGGCGAGCCAGCCACGGACAGAGAGAGGGACAGAGATAGAGAGAGAGAGAGAGAGAGAGAGAGAGAGAGATGGACGAATCGACGGCTGGAGGGAAGAATGGGTGTTCAAGGCCACCCTGCTCTGACCCCCCTCCTCCTTCAACTCTTTCGCTCCAGAGTGGCTGTTATCTCTCTATTTTTACACTCCTTCCATCAACAGACCGCCCCAGACCCACTTATGTTCACTCACCAAATGACACATGGGCACACACACGCACAGACACACACACAGAAAAACACACAATTACAGATGTAGACAATGGCCGTGGTGCTGCTAAGCCACTGTGAGTCATTAAGCGAGTGTGAGTGTATTTTTTGGGTGGGGGGGTTGGGTGTGAGTCTGCGCACGCCGTAACCTTTTACAGACGCTGCAAATCACCTGCTGCCCTGATGTTTGACCCGAGGTTGTGATCAGGAGTGGTTTGTCGGTGGCATTAGGCTGCATTAGAAATGTTTCTCTGAAATGTTTTCATGTGTGTGGCAATTTTAAATTTGATTTGAGCATTAGCGAATACCTGGAAAAAAAAAAATGAAAAGAAAAAAGAAAGGAACGATAACAAAAGCTTGAGGTGTATCAAGGTCAATTCATTTAATGTGATTTTTTCATCAGAGGTATTTTACTGTTTTGTAAGCAAAACATTTTTCTTATAAAAGTAAACAATTCAATAGTAATAGAATGTGACAGAGGCTGTATGAGGTATGAGAAGTCCTTTATAAACGCACATTGTATTCGCACACACATGCGCACAATTACAGGCTTCCGGAGCAGATAATTGTAACCAACATAGAGGGAATAGGTGTGTGTACGTGTCATTCTATAGATCAGATCCATAGGGGGTAGACTATACAATAACGACCAATTTAATGGAGAAGTCTATCTTTTTGTGGGTGGAATGTGTGTGTGTGTGTGTGTACGTGCCTTTAAGACTGTAACACACAACAGGGATGCCTCCATGATGCTATTATACTTTTCACTATAATATCATTCCTTACACTATGTGTCTTTATAATTTCTACAATAATCATGTCTGCTATTCGGTTTGTCTGTGCGCGTGTGTGTGTGTGTGTGTGTGTGGTCGTTATTCAGTGTAGATGAAAGCACGCTGGCACAAGCCGGACCACCACAGTGTTATGTGCAACTAAGACCACTCTTTTCTTACACACACTCACACACACACACACAGACAAACAGACACACACACACACACACACACACACACACACACACACACACACACTGCCTGGCTGACTGACCTACCGCCATTTCACACTACTGACTAGTACAAATTGGATAAGGGTCCATTCTCTCTGCACCAGCACACTTTCACACACAGACACAACGTGCAAAAGCACACGTATACACACACGAGCACGCACGCACGCACACACACACACACACACCCACACAAACACGCTCTACACAACAAGCTCAAAATGGCCGAAATGCTGCGGTTAGTGTCGGTCTCTCGGCGGCAAGTAAAGTTATAGAGCAGAAAGAGAAGGAGCGGTGAGATAAAGAAGGCGTGTGTGTCTTCTCCTTCATGCTTGGATTTAATCACAATTCAGCAATCAGCACTCAAATCCTTTGATTATTGTGATTTTTCTGTTCAGGATATTTACAGACTGCTGTGAAAAAAAAATAGACAGTTGAAATTATCCAAAATATTTGCTTTGACTTAAGAAAACCCCCCAAATACCTTGCAGTACACACTCCTTCACACTGACGATCACACATGGTATTGCTGTGGTTTGGATATGCGGCTACATGTTACGGCCTTGGTTGTGTTCTGTTACATCAAGTCGGGTGTTAAAGCAGACATTACTGTCTGCTTTAACACCCGACTTGATCTTAAAGTTTCTTCTCCTGTTGTCCTGTTCATATTGGTTCCTACCTTCCCTTTTGTTAAACCTGTGAGCTTATAACGATGTATGCACTGTTCTTCTCTGTGTGACCTTGTACATCTCGACCCTGCACTTTCTACAGTATATGTAAAATGTATAGAGTATATCTCAGTGGATGCTGCTTCGACATGGTGATGCTATTCATTGTGACAGCTCGTCTCTGCTAACGTTATCTTAGGTTTTGGTTCAGATCAGCCACCAGCTTGATGGCAGGGCTGTGAGTGATACCATTAGCGTAGCCTCGTTAGCAGATGATGCTGAGTTTATTGCTGTTTACCTTTATGGGACGGCTCGCAAGAGCAAGCAACCAGTGTGGCCTGACTGCGGGCATCCCTCTTGACTGCCAAGGGGTTTCTGACCCTCACCAGGTTTGTTTCGTCTTCCCCACTGACAGGGTTACACAATCAACGCTAGTACTAGGGGACTTCATGACAAATCCTTAAATAATAAATGATAAAGTGTTATCATTGTTAAACATACCCTCATTACAAGGCAGCATATAAAACAAAACTATCAAACAAATAAAAAAGTATTGAAATCTGAAGCAACAAAATGTAACTTCTCAGTCTCATCCTCAGATTGTGAAATACTGATAATTTAGATGCAGACATCAACTAGCTTTCTCCAGGAAGTCCATTTTGTGGCTTGAAGAGGTTTAATTAACATAAAACTAAACTAATTTTGAATCACTTATCTTTTTTTCCAGCTTCGCTTTTCCGTTTAGCTTGGCCAGAATCCTTCATTTTCTGAGGACCATTGAACACCCTGTTTGTTGTTCCACAAGCTGATTATCCAAGCTGTGCGCCGATCTCTCTTCCTCTTTTCTTTCTTTCCCTTTATCTTCTTCATTGCCCTCTCTATTCAACCAGGTTTCTCTGGACCAGGCATTCGGGACCTCTCTCTCTCTGCATTGGCTCATTCCAGATGTTTTGGATCTGGATCTTGGTCCTTCTGGGGAGTCAGCATCTCCCCTGGTCTCTCTCTCTCTCTCGGTCTGTGTTTGTTTCCCCATCTGTGTGAAAACTTTGTCCTCTTTTCAGGTGTCCATGGCAGAGAGGAGGTCTAGTATCTTGTTATATGTTAAAGAATTGTAATATGTTGGTCTATTCTGTAAGGACAACATCTATAGCATGTCTGTTTGTCCCAGGAGTTCGATTTCTCCTCGCATTTCATCCTTATTATTATTTTCTGTTTTTCTTAGGTATTTTCCTTTTTTGAATTGATGCTCTAAGGACCGAACATGTCGTATGTTGTACAGATTGTGAATCCCCCTCAGGAAAATGTGTTATTTGTGATATTGGCCTATATAAATAAAGTTGACTTGCCTCAATGTTCTCACCTCTCTATTCACTCCTATGAAACACTATCGATTGTAAGCCAGGTTTTCAATGCGGCAGCTTGGGTCACAATGCAGCACAGTATATAGTGCATGCTACCCTTTGCTTCCCCGGTCCCCACCCCACTCAGCTTCATATAGAGCTATGTAATTACAGCATGGCCTTGCCATACCCCCCTATAGAGACTAATTGTGTGGATGCCAGGACCGCATGCTGTTAGGGAGCGGCTGCATTGTGTACGTTTCAGATGTTTGCCTTCATGTGCAGGTCTGGTGTACTAATGTCCATACGAGCAGGGGAGAGGGAAGAAAAAGAGATTAATCTGTATTGCCTTCAGACTTGTGTCTTTAAAAACTGTGCAGCAACTCTGCTGTCTGCAAGAAAAAGCTGAGGTCAACGAGGTTTATGGTTACACAGTTCAAGTCTAAATCTTTTTTTTTTAAAATCATTCTACTATTTTTCAGCAAGACAATATGACTTACACAGGTGAAAAGTTACCTCATTTTAAAGAGTGACACAAAGACTATGTTATATTTGTGTGTTTTATAGCAAATATACACTAAAAATATACTAATAAAATAAAATAAAATAAAAATTGTATACTGCATTATAGTTTAACAGCATAACTAACTACATCCTATTTAAGTTAAATCAACACCTCTCAAAAACAGTAACAAATAAAAATTACATACTATCTCACGCTAACTGAATAGAAGAGCTAACAGAGCTGATATCAGTTGTGTCTCAACTTTAATGTATGTACACAGCAGTTTGGTGCAATTATAGTACATAAGGAGCAGCAGAGCAGCAAAGGTCAGTTTTCTGTGGAGCCACAGAAGTGCACAAACACAACGGCTGTATAGTACGCTCCTGTCATTTCACAGAGATATGTGACTGACATTTAGCTTTTCAAACCTGCGACTGCACTGGCCTCATTTAATCTGGTGAATAAGCTGTTGTTAATGGCTGTCTGACTGTGAAGTTGGTTTTCCTCCTCTGCCTCTGCTCCAGTGCCATTTGCAACTTTTAATCAGACATATTCTAGATTAGAAGAATTTATTAGGCTATATTAGCAAGAGTGGTGTCAAATTAAATGCTGCTTTATCATAACAACTGTTTGTATATTGGCAGAGAAGTATTTCCTTTCACACTGGTGCAGAACATACGAGCCAGTCGGCAGCTGACTGTGGTCTTTTGTGGTGTATTCAAGTGAAACTTTTTGGCTGAGTCACAAAAGACATGAGGCGGCACAACAGTCGGCCTTCAGCACAACTAGTTTTTTTTTTAATTTTTATGTCAGGTTGGTGTGTCAGGGCCTTTAGACAGACTTCATTTATAGATTAGTCAGGGAAAATGAAAACTTTGTGAATTTTCCTATTCCAACAAAAAAGTTGCAGTATGATGTCTGTGTGAATCAGCCTTTCATGTCCTGTGATATTTCTTTGGTCCATATCAGTGGAAGTAAGTTGTTGTTTCAAGGCTGCTCCAGGTGATTGACAAGAAGTGATGTGAAGGTTTATTTCAGCCTCTGAATGCCGTCAACTGGACGAAGATGGAATAATATTGGGAGTACTGGTTCAAATCCACATGTATAAAACATTTTCACAGAGGGGCCAAGTATAGTTATAATGTCATAACAGGATCTCTTTGGTGGCTCCCACCTGACCAGGTGTTGGTCGAACTTAGTGTACCTTTGTAAATCTGAATATTTGTATATCGGCGTATGTTTGTACTCACAGGCGAGCCACGTGGCCTGGTGTGTTTACATTTGTTGACGGGGGCACGCAGGGCGATGTCTCACGGTAATCGATGAACAAGGGAACGAGAGGGGGGAGGGAAGGGGTGAGAGGGATCGGAGGGGGGAGGAAAAAAATCGGTAAGGAAAGCAGGTTATCTCCTGTCATTAATGGAGGGATTCCCGCATGGGGGGGAAGAGGGAGGGGCGGGCGGGTTGCGTAGGGGAAAGACCTGGATTCATTGAGAAAAAACACAGCGTGTTTGGCATGAAGAGAAAGCAGACAATTATCTATATTGATTAAAGCCAGCCAGCCAGCACAGGGAAGACAGAAAACTATGGCTGGATCAATAGAGAGGGTGGGAGGGAGGGAGAGAGGGATGTAGGGCAGAGGAAAGAGGGATAGTTGGAGACAGACGAGACGGTAAAGTACGAAGAGGCCGAGACTCGACAGATGAAAAAGTGAGTGCAGAGACGAAGTGTTACGAGCAAATAAAAAGAGAAAATGAATTAAAGGAAGATGAGGGAGGAGTGAGCGGGAGAGGCGACGACGAAGAAGAGGTGACTGGCAAGAAATCTCACTGCGAGGGATGAGAGTAAAAGTGTTAATGAAAATGATGGCTGAGTATTTGATGACTTAGGGTGTAATGTACTTGAGGAAGAGAGTGTAAGAAGATCAATAAGTAGACAGATCCACTGTGGGTGTAGATGGACGGATTTAAGTGGGGAGCAAACCTGAGGAAGAGGATGAGAAAAACTTAAAGAAGATAAAGAAGCACAGAAGACGAGAAATGGGGCTGAGGAGGAAAGAAAGAAAGATGGAGCAAAGTAAGGTGTGTGGTTGCACGTCGGTAACATCATACGTAGAAACTCCCTGGAGACTGCAGACCGAATGAACCCTTCTCAGAAAAAAAGTCCTTTTTACATTTGCATATCAGAAAACCTCACCTGGATCAAAGAGAAATGTGACAGTAAATATCCATCAAATACACGCTCTTAGTTAGAAGTCTACTAGCTCTGACTTACATGTTATAGAAAGTCCTTAGAATCAATGCACAGTCCTAATATAATCACACATTCAAGCTGGGTTGCTATGCAAGGTCTGATCTGCTCTCAAAACGATTGTTTCATTGTTCAAAAACCTTTTGTGGAATTTCATGTTTTTTTTCAGGGAAAGTTTTTAATTCTTACATCTAACTGGACTCCAACAGCTGGTTTAACAAAGACAGACTTTGAATACAGCTTAGATCAAACAGACAAACCAGACTGACTCCGTCTCCTCAACTCTCCCTCCTTTATTTTCTAATCCTCTCTTCTCTCCTCTACAATCTCTTTTCTCTTACTCCCCCACTTTCATTCACAATTTCTCCATCTCAATTTGTCTCTCTCCTCAGCGTCGCCTCTACGTATTCATTGCCTCTTCATCTCTCCCTCAACCTATCTCTCCTCACACAGGGTCAGTCTGATGGTCACCGAGGTGCTGTAGTGAGCAGTATGGAGGATTGTAGGTCTGGGACGAAATGGCCCTTAAATGGCTCTCAAACTCACACTGGCTTTATTGATGCTCTGGCCTGACGCCAGCAAGCCTCAACACTTTGTGTGTGTGTGTGTGTGTGTGTGTGTGTGTGTCAGGAGGAGAGTGGTGCTGATTGCGATGTTGATTATACAGAATAGTCCTACACCTCTCTGAAAGCTTCTTAACATAGATGGTGTTGAGAGACAAAACAGACAGGTGGAAAACACAGTATTGGTGTCACTTTTCATACACTGTGCTAGTTTTTTTTTAATATGCTGTATAAATATATAAGTTAAATGATAAACAAGTCACAGACGCCCCTATGAACTAAGACCTGTTTATTTTTAAGGGCCCATTGATTAAGAAATTCGCCTGACTCACAATCCCTCACTGTAACAGAAAAATGTAAAAAATGATGTCTGGATTTGACTTGTCTGTCATCACTCGATTCACTCCATCACTTTCGTGCAAATGCATTATGCTACAAAGCTCTGATTCACTCTACACCTGCTTGAAGTGTGAGCATAACTGAGGATGTTGTCTGAACACCTGCCCTTGCTCTCAACCTTGTGAGATTTATCACAATAAATAAACAGATACATCAGAGAAAGTTGCTGTCAGAATCTTAAGTGTATGTTGAATACATTGACAAGAAGCCACATTTGCTTAGAGTCAATGCACAATTTCACAAGAAATCACACACACACTTTAGAGTTTAGAGAACATGAAGTTATCTGAGACATTCAGAGACCTTGGGTGACTATTCTGCTCTGACACCTTTGTATTGACTCAAATAATAACATTTTCTTTGATGACTTAGACAAGTTAAAAGATAGTTTGAGAGTATTTGAGTGTAAAAGGGGAAGTTTTGAAGGGTCTGGTTAAAGGCTTCACCTCCAAACTAGGGCTGCACAATTAACAGAAATATTGTGCAATATCTAAATCACAAGAAATTTTAATCTTTAGATTAAGGTAAAATGTGTGACAAGATAATGAGGTTTGGTTTGGTACAGACCCCAACATATCATGTCACATCATGATGACTTAAATAGTTTTTTTTTCTACATATGATCATCTGTGAAAACATCTGAAATATATGAATTGTTGTGCAGCCCTCCTCTGATGCAAAATAATGGTAAAATAATATTGCAGACAGCGTGTCTTCTGTTCTTCCTTTTTATAGTAGTGCTCAAAAGAGCTATAAAAAAATAAAATAAAATGGAGCAAACTGACTGTCATTGTCTTGATCCACAAGACTCACTCGACATCCCAGGTATATTTTTTCCTCACTTACCTTGGAGCTTATGTTTTCACCCAGGTCTGTTTGTTGGTTGGTTTGTCAGCAGGATTACACAAAAACCTACAGAACAGATTTCCATTTTCTTTTTTTGTCATCTTGTTTAATTTAGCAGGGAATAACGTAATGATGTTAATGAGACAATCAGGCATATTTTAGTGGCTGATGTCTATGATTAAGTACTGTTGTGCCTTTGCAGAGGTATGCGCTCTACTGAGTGCCATTCTCAGTCAATTTGCACCTCTGTCTGTCAACAATTAGATGGACTGGAATGGAAGGGGTGCAACAATTTTTACTCCAACGTATCTGACTAAATCCTACAATGCAATTACACAACCAGCTGTTGTTACGCACAGATTACACTAATTAAGATGATACAGTTACAAGTGGAATAAGGATCAATCTTTTAACCAATGCATCAGCAGAAATTTCCAATCAGGGATGTTACATTTACTCCTATCTACATCCTTCAGTGGTCACAGGCCTTTAACAGCATGACTGGAGCTGATAACCGCATGTCGGTGTACAAAACCACTGTGGTGGCCGGGCCATATCTCTTCTCTCTGCTTCACTCTCACTTTTCTCACACTAACACAAACACACAGACAGACAGACACAGACACAGACACAGACACAGACACACACACACAGACACACACACGTTAAGGCTACATATGAGTGGCCTCAGTCAGTCATACATAGTTAGGAATCTCATCCACATTCTGGCTTTTTTTCTTCAGCTGACATCGGCATGCTACTGTGGACACAATGCGAACACAAAGGGGTGTGTATGCTCACATGCACACACACACACACACACACACACACACATATACGTGAATGCACATACTCGATGTCTGGTCTCTCTCCCCTTTCACACGAACACACAAACAGAGATGAAGTGTGGAAAGAGAATAATCAGAAAATAAATTAAACTTCATTTTATCAAAAGTTTGGCTTTAAATGAGGAGTGCAGCTTTTTTAATACCTGTCCCACATAAACTATATGCAGATGTGTTAATACTGCATCACATTTTCATTCCGCTGAGGAAAAAAAAGATGAAATATTCTGATATATTGTTATGAGGATGCCTCAGTAACAAGCCTCACTTTGATATTGCTTCTGACGTGCGTTTGATGAATGACTGAATTCAATAAAAGTCAATCTACTCTGGCAGACTTGATGAAATTTGGAATGCAAACGTATGTTAAGGTATGTTTTCTGTACGGGACGGGGAGGGGGGTGCAGAGTTATAAGGAGCAATGTGTTTGAATGTGTGTGTCTGTGTGTGTGTGTGTGATTGGGGGAGGCTGGGGGGATCACGCTTATGAAAAATAAATTTCAAAAAGCCAGCATTACCTCTGCTCAGGCCCGAGCTCCAGCCTTTGCATTTCAATGTGAGGTGCAGCCTCCATTATTTATGATGCTTTACACCTCAAAACCACGGCCTGCCTCTCTCTACCTCGCTCACTCCCACTCTCTCTCTCTCTCTCTCCCCTTATCCCCATAGTAACCACTAGCCCTGGGTCTATCTGTTTGTATGGAGGAACGAGACAGCGGCCTGTGGGATGGTTCGGTACCAGCAGACTATTGATGGGTGTCAACAAGCAGGAAGTTCAACTTAGACAATCACTGAATTATCAAAACGTGATACTAAACAAACACCTCCGCTGACTGATGGGAAGGGTTTTTACTGCTGCAGACACCGGCTACAGATGACGACAGCTGTTTTCTCAACTCAGTTTTTGTTTTTTTGTATCTACTGGTTTGTTCAGTGATAGAAGCAGCTGTCATATCAGCATCTACTCCACGTCAAATGTTCCCTCTTTGGTGCGCAGCTTTCTGTCTTCCTGTCGGTCTATCAGCCTGAAAGGAAGCAGTTTTATCTTGACATACGACGTGCTACGCTGCCACAAACTGCGTATCCACACTGAACTAAAAAAACAAAGTTCTCCTCAATGCTTAACATACTCAGACATGAAGAATATCTAAAAAGTTAAAGGTGCTACAGGCAGAAAGTGCAATTAAATTGATGTCACAATTCAGATCAGATGGTAGGCAGAATGGTATTTCACTTTTTTTGTTAGAGGCAACATTTCTCCACAGATGTAAAAAAAATAAAAATTCTATGGAACTTGAAAGTACATTAGAAATGACTCGAGCAGCACTCACAATTTATTTGCCCATAATATTTGGGTCTTAAAATAGCAACAAACCAATTATTGGATTGGTTTCATCTTCAGTTCAACTGATAAAAAGGCCAAAGTAAACACATTTTCATATTTTCTATTCACAACAGAAGAAAAAAAGATAATAATACATGACAATATCGACTTTGACAACAACTAAGGAACACCTTCATGCCAGAAAAATCACTTCAGCTCAGAGCTGCACTTCACTGTCAGGGTTGGACTCAGATGGTGGATTCTATTAAACAAAAAAAATCAAGAGATTTATTCAAGAAGAAACCAAAGATCCTGGCAGGCACGGTTACTGTGCCAGTCGAATCAGAATCTCCCTGAAATCCTTCCAACACTGAGTAGATGGTGACAGGACAGTGTCTGAAGTTAAAGTATCAGCAAAATTCTCTCAGTTGTGACTAATATCGCTTATCAAAGCTATTACAAATGTTACTTTAATGATGCTATAAAACCATGGATATTGTCATGGCTTCAACAAATCATTATTTTTTCATTAACTATCATAAAGGACGATTAGTGAATTTTCAAAAAGTTATCAGTGATCTTCTTTTCTTCGATTGACTAATCAATTACTTGACTCATCTTAAAAGAGCATCACACATCTTTGCACTCATCAGACTCAAGATGGACAGCTGGAAAAAAAATACTATCATCACCCACAATGCAACACAACCACTAACGGTTTGGTCACAGATTCAACTCCTCAAGATGCTAGCCTCAATTAGAATTTAGGAGCGGGCTACAGAGTTCTGGTAAGATCACTTCCTTCTAACTCCCAGACTTCAGTCATTTTCAAAGGTCCAACTGACTGATTGTGTCTGATTTTGTGCAGCTCCCTCTGGAGCCACAAAAGGCTTTAAACAAAACCTTTCTATGCAGTAGCACTCTCCAAGACCTGTAAACGGACTCTGAAGCCACGGTAAGCTTGAACTTGGCCTCCTCAACACATCATCATAAATTAAAGGGGAACTGCAATATTTTCAACCTGGGATTTATTCTCTATGGTTTGTGCTAACGTTGCAAATGCAATCTACATTGAGCTGAAGCTTTTCAGAAAATTGTTTTACATCAATCATTTAAATGATGGTAAATCTTATCATTTACCAATTTGCCGTCCATACAAATTAGCTGCCATGATGTAAGTCGTTCTTCTTCTGGAGTTTGTGAGTCTTTACAATAGAAGTGTTGAATGCAAAGTTATTATGACTAGGGGTGAAACAAATATTGATATGGCAAGATGTTATATTGCTTCCTCTTGTGAATGATTATCAATTCATTAGAGAGAAGCACTAAATTCAGACTAAACTGCACTATTTTATACATCCTCTCATCTCAGTTCATGTCAGATTCTGTGAGACTGACATCACAATGCAGCAGTTACATAATTCTTGCCCTTTGCCTTCTTATTTTGCATTCTTCAGTTAGACATTGTTATATATCTTCAGCTGACCGTCTTGCATTGTTTCAGTTAATGCAGAAATGCTGTGAATCGTATCATATTGTACATTAATCTGATTCCCACCCATAATAATGATCCATTATCAGAATGGCCACAATATCTAAAAGAAAGAAAGTGGTTGAAAATGCAGCAAATTTCCTTTAAACATTAAACTTACATTAATCACCAGTTAAATCACATTTAAACCAATTAGTAAAAAGGATGTTACAACAGTTCTGACCAGAGTATCCACACGTCAGCTAGCATTGTTTAAAAATGCCCTTGAGGATCATCTTTACAGTATTTATGGCCTCTTTGGTGCTCAGCAGCTCCAAAAACTTAATCAAGGATAGAACAGAATGGAGGAAAATGGGATATATTTATGGATTTATGTAAGAACTGGCTCAAGTGCATGTATTTCCATAATTTGACTAAAAGACAGACTGCATGTCCTCCACATTGTCCAAAAGGTTGACATGCTCGCCACAGTCTTGGTGGTCTGTGCGTGCAGTTAAAGTGTAAAATGAAACTAATGTAATAAGCGCTGAGCATAGACGGGACGAGGCTTTTCATGGTGGAAGATTTATAGTTTTGGAGCGCAGAAGAATCTCCATTTCCTGAATTAGAAGCGAACTGACCCCAGCCCTGCGACAATAGTTGGCGTGTAGCGTTAGAACATCTGCCAGACATTAGTCAAACACACCATCGGCTGAATGATGGAGCTTCTGCGGGGGTTGTAAATTACAATGGGAAAGAGGGGTAATATCCATCAGTCCATCCATCTGTGTGTGCGTGTGTGTGTGTGTGTGTGTGTGTGTGTGTCCGGACCCTCGGACAAAAGGCCTGCTGCTGCTACGTTGGCCAAAAGCTCTGCTGGTCAGACTTAATGAACCTTACCCTACCCCCCGCTCCATCACACACACACACACACACACATATATATATATAAACACACTGCCCATCCCCCCCGGTGGCTCTCTCTCCTCTCCAGCTCTACCTTGGCCTGCAGTGGCTGTGTCACTGCTAATATTGACGACACCCCCCCACCCCTCTCTCTCTTCTCCCTCCCTCCCTCCCCCCTGCTTTGGCCGGCAACCGCTGTTGTCCACATCTCACCTCATCCATAGTAGACAGTATTGATTTTCAGCACGGAAAATAAAAAAGGCCATGAATTTTAATGCCTCACTGTCTGTCTGTCTGTCGCCCGCCCACCCTCTCTCCCCTTTTTCTCCCCCTCTCTCTCTCTCCCATTCTCTTAGTACTCATCTTCACCTCCTCTCCCTTTATTCTTAGAGCCATCTCTCTCTCTCTCTTCGTTGCTCTGATGTATCTCTGTCCGTCCGTCCCTTCCTCTCTCTCACTTTTCTTTCTTGCCTCTCTCTCTCTCTCTGTCTTTTCACCAAACCCACCCAAGACCATTCTCTCTCTCTCTCTCTCTGTTTTTCTTTCTCTCATTTTTTTCCTGAGGGAAGGATAGGAGAGTGAAAAAAAGGGGAGGCAGGTGTGGCGGATGCAGCGATATTTGTGTGTGTTGGTCATCGGCCATTTCCAAGCTTATACAGTAACTCCTGTTAACTAATCCGTGTGTGTGAGGGAGGTAGAGTGTGTGGAACTGTGTGATGGGATTTGGCGAGAACGCCAATATTTGAAGATTACAAAAAGAAATCTTTCTTATGCCTTATTAAAACATTAGCTCATTAAAAACCCTGAACAGACAGTGTCTGATCGTTATTTTGTTGAACCACCTGAGAAAAATCGTCTTTTTATCTAGATCACAAATTCTGGCTGTAACACCAGCGAGTGGTTTCACGCTGTCTTACCCTTGACTACAGCTGCAGCAGAGCTCTATTGGATTTTATCCTGTTTTTCAGATGGTTATTAAGCCGGAGAGGAGCCACTGGTGACCACTACATTTGATGCTGGCTAATGCTCAGTTAAGTGAGGAAGATGCTTTAAGAAGAAAACAAATCCTGCTGAGTTCCACATCTGGTGAATAAATCATATTTCAACAGAGGGGTATTTTATCCATTTACACATATTCAAGGAAATGATGCATGTGCTGTATGTTATTTTATCAATATGACGGTAAAGATACAGCACTGAAGGGCCAAAACTGACAAGTTGGAACATAGTGATTTCAGCACTCAGGAACAGAAGATGAAAGTGGCAATTGCCATGAATGACAGGTTGCATGCTTCTGTCAGTGCCGACTGCACATCATCGTTGTCAGGTAAAAACTCTGCTTTTTTCTGAAATGCGCAATTTTCAGGAACGCAAAAATGATCTGTTGAATTTTTCTGCAATCGTGATATCGGTTGTCAGCTCTCATGATTCATAGCACTCACTTAGATAGAACAAAATTTCAGTTCAAGCAAGCAAAAAGAAAAATGATAAAATTACCAGCTACATGGATTTCCCTGGACAGCTGCGCAATTTCTTCAAATATAGAAACTGAAACCACAAACTGAGTGCATATTTGAAATACCTCGTACTGTAATTACTGTGACCTGTAATCTCAACAGCAGTCAGATAGATACACGGCTAAACTGTGTCGGACTGGGGACACAAAAAGTAAAATCAAATACCTAAACATTAAAGAATTTTGTCAAAACTGTTACAGTCAAGTATGACGCCTGCTTCTTTTAATTTACACTATTTACTTCTGAATAAGTGTCATTCTGAACAAGTCAGGACATGTGAAAGTGCCCATAAGTCTCGGCATTCTAACAGTGTTGGATGTGTGGCACAAAAATAAACATTCTCCTATCGTATTGAAAATATCACAATGTCATAAATCAATTTTGTCTTTTGCGTTTAAGAATCTCTTTTTGTCAGTATGTGTGCAGGTTCTCCCTTCATTTGAGCCATTTTGTAAGACTGTATGGCATATTTTCAACATGTGTTATTGCGTATGTATAGTATGAGTCTCAGATGGGCAATTCAAAATGCACTATTACAATTCATCTAACAGTGAATAAGAACATTTCGTCACCCTCTCTGTCTTCAAAAGATTTTCATCCATTAAACCTATTATAGCTCACTGATATGTGGGTCAAGGACACACAGAGAAACACTTCATACACACCGTTGTACACACACGTGTCCATATATATATACAGTATACACACATTTACTCAGGGGGACTTGGAGACAATGGCTTCACCTCAGCTGAATGTCAAACAAGCAGCGCAAGAGCTGTTCACCTCCAGCATTAGAAGTGTCTGAACTAATCGAACTAAGAAGATTTGCTGATTTTTCGGTCACAGATCCGTCCGATCTTTGATCAGTTTCAGCTTGTCTGACATCTGATCATCTGAATGTTGTTTCAATGACTTTTAAAGAATTCAGTTATCCAGATAATACAGATTACGGTTAGATTTAGTGATGGAAAAGATGCCTTATCAATAAGTTACGTATGTCAGGTAATGGCGACTTTAGCTGTAACATTTTTGTAACATGTAAGCTTGCAAACTTCAGTTTCCGCAGCTGTTACATCTTCTATTCAGATGCAAATTATACACACACAGACACACACACGTGCAAAGCACACAAACACAGATTTCTAAAATGTAAATGCTACGGTATAAAATAAACATATTTCCTTTGTCTGTATAAATGTTTTGTTAGAGTCTGAGAGATTTTGTAGCCTAAGCACACAATACAGTCTCATCTAAAAAAAAAAGGAATAACATTGGAAGCATACATCGAGCATCAAGAAACCATTACAGGCTGGCCAAGCTGTGGCTCTTAGAGGGCGGAAGTCATTCTCCATTTGCTGTATAACCTTCAGGCCAGCTCAATCAACTGCCAATTGGGATACTTTCAAAACATCTCCAGCCCATTATCAGCAAAAATGCCCCAAACACAAGCAGTGGGTTGGATGTCAGATGCCTAAAACACATTGTTTACTCACTTAACACATCCTTGGACGTGGATGTAAGGCTGTGCATCTCCTCAAGGAGTGTTACTTTAAACAAAAAAAAAAAACTAGGAACAAAACAAATAAAACCCACATATTTGTATGTTTCTGAGTATAATGCGTGTGGAATGTGGAGTATATAATGCGAAGATGTTTTTTGTATCACCTTTCCGTTCTGAATGGATGTTTATTCGTGTCCTCTGCAACAGTGCTGCTTGGTGACAATGGTGGTATTTTTCAGCTTAATGAAAGCATAGTTATTGTCAGTCAAGGGCTCATTCACTGTATTCAATCACTGCTGCACATACAAAATGAAGGACAGCACGTGTGCTCTCATTTACTGTACACCTCTTTTGTTAGTGGATGTATTACAAGATGCGCCTTCCAGTAAAAGCAATAAATAAGTCAGCTCATGAAAACATTTAAGAGTCAGGAGAGCATTAACTTCGCACTGCAAACCCACAAAAGGTCACCTGCTGCACCACAAATGAAAAATGCATAAGACATCATTAATTTGTGGTACCCTTATAATACATATGAATAAATACCCTGCTCAACAGAAACTAACACAGCCCTTACCCGCCAAAACCCTCACTTTCAAACCTTCCTCACTGACAATACACATGAACACAAGGAGCCTCATGAATCCTGTTAATCCACTCATCCACTCAATGTCAAGTCCACCGTCTGTGCGTCCGTCTGGCTAGCTGACCCGAGCCCCACCCACCTTGACCCTGACCCCTAGACAGCAGCACCAACCCCCCAAAGCAGGCCCCTCAGTGAGGCTACAATGGAACCCCTCGACAAAAAAATGGAATGACTAAAGATCGCAAAGGTGAAATGTTGGTTTTAATGAGAGCTACTGCAAAAGAGAACCGCAAATGACTGACCAGCATCCCACTGAATCCAAATAACAAATTTTAAAAAATGATGGAAAAATATATTAAATGGATAAAGTACATTTTAATATATGTGATATATTTATTTATTATACAATGAGAAATTACACGTTACATAATTCAGGTCAGGTAAACCTAAACAAGCCACATCATCCAAACTGACCAACATCACCTCCCCAAAAATGAACATTAAAGGAGCACTATGTAGTTTTCAAGAAGAAATTTGATGCTTACAGAATGAATGAGGTAGCAGTCCAAATTCTTCTATAAGTGAACACACAAGCTGTTTTCAGAGGGGAAAAGAAAAGTCCTCAGAAAACTGTTGAAGCCCAAAAGGTGGCAGGATGTTTATTCAGTCATGAAAATGAGAGAGAGAGGTTTTTTTATTTAGTTTGTTTAGGTATAATAAATCAGTCAATAAAGATCTTTCTCTTCAGTTTAAAATTTCTCCCCCGGCTACATAGTGCACCTTTAACAACTTCTTGAAGGACCTGAAAGTCAAATGCCCAAGTTTAATTACCAAATCAGTTTCACTTGTTCTCAAACTAATACGATTTCCAGGATTAATAGCAGATTAAATCACCAGTGGAAACAGACATGTTTGTCAGAGTGAAGCTGACCCCTGTGTGTGACCTCAGCCCATCCCCATAACACCGTCCGACCATCTCCCCCTGACCCCCGATAAAAAATGAGCAGCCAAACACTGGTTCCCCCGCCCTCCCCCAGCCCCTGCCGCCTGCCAGGTCTGGTCTGTTGTGGCCTGGCGTGGCCCCGGATGGCCAGGCCTGTCCCAGGACTTGAACTTGAGACGTGACACAACAGCCTGGCCAGGCGTGGACGGATGAAAGGAAAGAATAGGCGGGTGACGGGTCGCTTGCATATGAATCGCCACGGCAACGGAGAGGGGAGGGGTGGGGTTAGGGGGTGAAGGGTAAAGGTCAACCCCCCGCATCCCAGGGTCCCGCACAGACCGCTGCCTAACTGACGAGCAGACAAAGGAGATGAGGAGGGGGTTCAGGATGACACGGGGCGCTGGGCGCTCGGACCCCTGCCGCCTACCGACCAGGAGGAAGGAGGGAGAGTGGGGGGCTGGGAAATTAACACACACACGCACAGGCAGATGCACTATGCAAACACACTTAGGCTCACATGTGCCACAGCTGAAGGACAAAAACATTCAAATGCACACACACACACACACACACACACACACACACACACACCAGCAGACAATCACACACACTTAAGTCCATTTCATCTGAAAACACACAAAAAACACACACTTGGGCCTCTACTCGCATGAGTGAGCACACTGAGGACATCTGCATCAATATTTTATCACGTCTAAATTCAAATGCTAACATTTGTGCACACTGCTGTTATGAGCGCAGGGAGCACTTTTCTCTGAGATCAATGATTAAAATCAAATGCACAAAATCATTATCAGACCACCTACACTATTTACAGTAGCTAATTTCTGTATCAGTGTAGCTCCTGTGGTTGAATAAACCATCATAAATCAGAAAACTACCACAAACCCCAAGATAAATAAGTATCTATTTCAAGTTTACACATGACCACACTAACTTCACTCTCCAAAGGTGATGTTTAAATAAAAATAAATAAATAAATAAAAAAACACATCTTCATCAGTCATCTGTGGGTTTCAGATCATGTTTTATTTCCCAACAGTCTCCATCCCTCAGCTGAGAGGTCACAGGATTGATTCCATAAACGGGTCATGTGTCCTTGGGCAAGACACCAAATTTCTCTCTCTCTCTGTAGCCTGACCCTCATAAATGTTTAATTTTACAAGCCAAGGTGATTAAGATTTACACATAGGCTGAGTGTATATTGCATTAACAACTTAATCACCTACTGAGTAGAATGAGGAAATATATCAAATTTAATGGCGATACCTTGATGTAATGACTTTATATCTTCTGAGACGGTGGTTATTGTAATCAGAACAAGCTCCTGTTACCTCTTGGCTGCATTAGACTGTAAGGCTGAACTGACACAATGTTTGATCATAAAACTAAGATTACTAAGCCTTTTTCCCCCCAGAGGACATATTATTATTATCATCTATCATATATTACCACCTATTTTGGATTAAATACTCTTTGACAGAGCCAGTAATCATGACCCTGAGCGAGTCAGATTACTGACATTGAAGTACTTAGTCAGAAATATGCTGTTTGAGTGTGTCAGTATTTCTCAGCTCTACTATGGAGGCCAACTAGGTGCAAATAAACTGAATGCTTTGTCTTCTCCAGTAATGGATGACTGACAGACTGTCTGAGTGAGCTGCCATCCGACCATGTTCTCTGACCTCGACAAGACTGGAGCCGCAGAGCTGGTAGCAGAAAACAACTGTGTGTGTGTGTGTGTGTGTGTGTGTGTGTGTGTGTGTGTGTGTGTGTGTGTGTGTGTGTGTGTATGTGCGTGTGTGTGTAACAGAACATGACGATGGTCATCGGTGATCCCTCACTGCCTCAGGCGAACACTAGCTAAATGTACCTCACTCAGTCAGCGAGACACTGACACGGATAGAGGCTCTGCATGTGTGTGTGTGTGTGTGTGTGTGTGTGTGTGAGAGAGTAAAAGCCATGCATCCAGATAGCGATAGCTGTGTAGCTCCAGCCACCATGTTTAAGCTGAGCTGCTGTGTTGTGTGCTATCACTGCTGCTGCGGTGGCGAGATAGATAGGAGGATTGGGGCAGGCCGGGGCCCTTTCAAACCCCCAGAGAGCAGAAAAGGAGTGAGTGCTGGGCCTAAATGCAGAATCTCCTTAGCTTACACCCCCGAGGGACGCAGACACAGGGCCATTTTCTGGGAGAGAATCATGCCGCCAAGCGGACAGCGGATTTACCATATTCATACCACTCTTTAGAGGGGGGGGAGGAGGAGGAGGGACAGGATCTTCACCTGTCCCATTTCGCTGCTATGACTGTATGTGGCTGCACCAGCTCGCACGGCCGCTAAAACCCCTAGGGGGAACCATTAAGGAGAACCTCGCTCACTCCCCACATTTCTGCCTCCCTCCCTCCCCCTCCCCTTCCTGCATCTCCCTGCCTCCCTTTTTCATATGAAGTATGGAGCCTCTCTCATTCATTCGATATCCTCACTAATAAGGCAGGGTGGTTCAGCCAAGGCCAAAGCTAAAATCCAGCAATATCGCCTGTCTCTATGTAGAAGTGGCAGGAGAAAAGCGGGGTGGGGGTGGCTGTAAACAGCTATTTTCCAGGCACAGGCCCTGATGAAAGATGTGTAGCTGCTAAAAAGTACAGCTGGTATATTGCTGCTGCTGCCAGTATGGAGAAAACAGCCCAGATTCATATCAATGGCTTTGATTGAAGCACCGGGAGAAACCCGCCGGAGGACCGTTTGTCAGAGATGTCAACGTGTGTGTGTGTGTGTGTGTTTGTGTGAGGATTGGGATTTGTCGAAAGATTTGTTTAGATACCTGTGTGGAATGAAGTATGAGTGGGTACAGTGTCTGTGCATGCTTACTAAACCACTGTGTGCATGTGTCTGTGTGTGTGCATGCATGTGCGTAAATAAGCATGACAGAGCCTTTGTGTGTGTATTTGTGTACATGCACTTCCCTGTGTGCGCATGAACTATGTGGATTGAGGTGGGGAGTGTTAGAGAGAGGGGCAGGCAGGCTAACAGATTCATATCCAATATGAAGAGGTTAAAGTGACGAGTCCAATCCTCCCCACAGAGCAAAGAGAGAATGAGATTGAGATGCGGGAGGAGGAGGGAAAGCAGGGAGGAAGAAGAAGAGAGGAGGAGGAGGAGGAGGAGGAGGAGGAGGAGGAGGAGGAGGGAGGGGTGTAGTACAACAGATTAATTTCATTTCTGGACTGAGCACTCCTCTGCTGAAGGAAAAAAAAGCAGAGGATAATAAAAGAGGATAAAAAAGAAGAAAGGAGGGGGGCGGTGATAAGCAGGAGAGCTGGGAGGGGAGGAAAAAAAGGCAAAAGAAAAAAGACTTTTTTCCGCTGCTTTATCTGATGTAGTAAATGTGTGTGCACTGTATGTGGGAGAGATTGGAGTCACGGAGTGTGAAGACGATTATGTGTTCAAAACTGCTTGTGAGTATGTCTGGCCTCTGTGCGTCCGAGGGGGGATACGTTGCAACTTCACAGGCTGACTATGGCACTTTAAATCATGCAGAGCGGATTAAAAAATAACAGCATTTGACTACAGCTCTGAGAGCGAAGCCTACTCCTCAATCCTGTCCTGCTTCGATGAAAACAAAGCAAACAAACGCTTTCTCAGAATCAGTTGTTTTTTCTGCATTAGATATACCTGATACTGATGATTTTACTGATTTATCTGCTCCTTAATATATGTCTCTCTGTGTGTAATGACTTGTGTCAGATGTAGGTTAGAGTCTCCAGTTGAGAGGCAGTTTTGCAGCTTTAAGTGTCAACATAATGTCAGCAGCACACATTAAACAAGTAACCTCTTGGTTGCTAAGTAACCCTCCCAACAGTTTAACCAGGATCTCACCTGAGTGAATACTGCATGAAGTTGTAAATGTGAGCTACTTTAGGTGCACTTGATTTAAAGAGATATTCCAGCGTTCAGGAGTTATTACAAAATGAAGTGGTGTCATTCTCCTGCTTTCCCTCAACCAGCCTTAACCTACTGCTACTTAGGTTTGTGATTTCTTCATGCATTTTCCCAGAGTGCTTTTTGACAGCACTCAGGGAACGGGCCTGAACTCGTTGGGTCTGAAGTGTCAGTTTCATGTGTCACATGAGCAGCAATAGTGAGAACGATAGCGACAGTGTTTACAATCCAGAGAGACTTGAACCCCTTATGTACAAAAAAACCCACCATGTGTTGTGACTACTGTAACATGTTATTGGAGACTCTGCAATGGTACAAAATGGTGGGTCTAAGAGAGGCCCTTTCTCTCTCCATCTCAGAGACCAAAACCTGATGTTTACTGTTGATGTCTCAGACAGGTGAAATATTTTCTGCTATTAGACTCCACTGTTGATGCTGGAGATGTCTCAACTTGACATCATGCCATCTGTATCGGGCCAGTTATCTATGACGAATAAGAAAATTACACCATCAAACAAGAAAATGGACCCAGAAATGCAAGGTACACAGCCAGCAGCTGTTTTCTTGTGTTTTTCTGTCGAGTTTTTGCTTTAACTCACAAGGCACTCAAAGAGCATCCAAACTGAATCCAGTGTGTGCATTAGAAGCAGTACAAACAGCCCATCCAGGTACTTGTGAGGAATCGTCATCTAGCATTGCTCTTACTCTCTTATGCTTGTTGAAACTGCGCATCTATAGAACCACTTTTTAAAGAGCTCCCTGACTCTGGTGTCCATTCATCCATTATTTGAAACCATTAACACTCACACTGAAACCTTTAAGAGGAATCGATTAACCTAACTTTTACACTGAGAAGCTCAAAAAAAATAAACGCATGAACAAGAAGAAAAAACACATTTTTGACATGAGGGGAGCCTAAAAGGAAGTGCAGAAGACTGCCAACGTTAAAAACTAAAAAGGAAACAGAGACAAAGAAATCTAAATTAATATATTAAAAACAACAAACACCAGACACTGGTACTGTCTGTCTCCACATCTGGTGGACAGTGCAGTTGGCAGCAGCATCAGCTGCAAACTCCGGCGAAAACACCTTCTAAAAGCCCTTGAGCTTGTAGTCTGGCGACAGCATATGTGGGTGAAAATGAGTCACGGGGAGTAAGTGCATGTATGTATGTGGAAGTGTGTGTATGTGTGTGTGTGTTTGTGTGTAATGTGGGTAGGAGGTTAGTTGAGTACAGCAGATTGAAGCACTAACCAGAGCACTCAGATTTATTAAAAAGGGCCGGACCCAGCGCCTGTCCACCCCCCCACAACCCCCCCTCTCCCTCTCCATCCCTCTATTGTTGTCACTTTACTTCTGTCTCTGTGCATACATACAGCCCCCCCGACCCCCCCACCCTGCATGATATTATGTTTTTCACTAAAAACCCTTCACAGTCACCGCTGCTCCCTCAATAAGACAGGCTGAAGGGAAGGAGGGGTCAGGGAGAGGAAGGAGAGGAAGGATGTGATGTTCCTGAGGTAAATGGGGACCCTCACCCCTCCTCCTCTTGCCTCGCACGCCCCCTTCTCTCCGCCACACGTTCATTACCATAACTCCTGTCCGCTAAATTAAATTGGGGGGACTAAATCTCTCTTCTTCCCCCCAAAACAGCACTGACCACCAGCCAAGGGGATGGCCCGGTGGAGAGAGGAGACAAAAGAGGTGGAATCCAATCTAACTAACCCCACTTTTGTCATCTGACTTTATTAGCTAAATGTATCAGTGGCAGGAAGAAATGCATTGTTGGCTGCAGGGATTCATATTGCTTAGGAACACACACACACACACATACACACTTGCAGACATGCAAAAGGGCCGCACAAAGGACACGCGTTGGCTCTCTGTGTGTGGTTTATTCAATAGAAACTATGTTGGTGAGCATAAAACGTCCCTGCGGCGCAGCAAACAGTGAGATTACATTACAGTGGCTCACATAAACATGCAAACACTCAGAGAGGGACAGCATGCACACACACACGCACAGGAATACACACCGTTCTGCCTATCCACGGCCTTGTCATTTTAATCTCTATAAAAAACGTCTTAAAGCTTTGAGACGGCAGAAGCGCGCATCAAGACGAGCTTACTAACACTTCCACAGAAAGGTTGTGTGTGAGATCACACACTGGCTTCATTATGTCAGAGACCTGTGAAGGAGGACAGGAGCCCTTCCTAAGCCCTGTTCTCTCTATTCATGCAGGCAGGGGAACAAGATCACTGCCTTCAGGTTGCTACAAAAGACCAGCACTTCTGTATTACACACACCAGCAGCAGGCAGGGGCAGACACACACACACACACACACACACACACCTGCCTAAGATCAGACACTATATAAACCCACAAACATACAGAGAACATGGCTTTTTTATGGTCTTTAAACAAGTGAAATAATTTGGACTCGTTCTGTTACACTGTCAAGTGAATGTTTCAAAAACTGAATAGATTTTATATGGAAGATGGTGTACAACGGGCCTTTGACATACAGATCTGATCTGGATCTGGGATTAAAGGTATAAGACGATTATATTCTTTTTAGCACACTGTCTTGATTCTTGATTCTTAATCTTGAGGGTCCATGTGGTCAAAAAATCAATTTACCTTGAACTTACTCTGTTTAAACAGTGATGGCTCCGGTCTGACTTCGCTTTTATAAAATCCAAGGTATTCCAAAAGTGATTCAAAGGCTGGGTAATCTCTTAAATTAGCCATAGAAAAGCTACAATGGAATATTTTATATTACATGAAGACAAGCAAAGAACAACAGGTGCAAACAAAACGCTACAAAAAAGGAACAGTTATACCATAAAGTTCAACAGGACACACATACACACGAGCTTCTGATTCTTGTATAGTGTGAAACCTAATTATTCTGCTTAATTAGAAGGTGAGAAGCAGCCTTGACCTCAGACCAGCTCTTAATCAGCTCAAAAGCCTTCAGGCCTTTCTGGCTCACTCTCGCCCTCATGTTCTCTTTTCATTCCACCATCCCGTCTTCCAGCCGAACACACCCGGTGGCATGCCGGGCCAAGGCAGGGAATTAGAGTGATGGAGGGAGTGAAAGGAGGGATGGAGGGGAGCGTGAAGAGAAGGAATGTGAGCTATGAGACGAATGAATAAGCACGGGCTTCTTTATGGCGTTTATGTGCGCTAGGAAGAAAGCCTATCGATGGACACCTTGTCGGACAAAGGGGCAGCACACGCTGAGTGCATTCGATTTGGGGTGGGCAATGGTGTTAAACCAAAAAAAGGTCCCCTGCTGTGCCCAGGATTCATTATTTAGCGCGGGTGTAAAATAGTCACTGGCCTGTACACACACACACACACACACACACACACACACACACACACACACACACACACACACACACACACACACACAAACATACACACAAGTACTGAGATGAGCCATCAGGCAATTTTCGCACACACACGAAAAATAAGTACACAGTAAGTACTCATGTTTACACACACAAACATACCAAAAATGTAGCCACAAACACACACACTGAGACACACACTTACATATGATTGGTGATTACAAACTCAAAGGAAGCGAGACACACAAGGCAGTCAAATATAGCCTGAGTACAACCAATTTAGCCCTTAATGGTCTTTGTGACCATCATGAGCTCAAGACCAAGATGACTGTCCAATGGAGGCTGCATGTATGTGTGTCTGCCTTTATGTGTGGAGGAGGCCCGTGTTTACCTGGCTTCCTTTCCCTCTATATGTGTGTCTAATGGCCTATGAATGTTTCCACGGTAACAATGACAGTTTGAGCTGGTTGGATGGACCGACATACGGACATGCAGCAGAGGGGAAGGAGAGTTCAGGTGACCATATTTGGCTGTGGGGGGATTTTTATTTCATATCTGCACAGCAGGAAGAGTCTGTGGTGTGAAATGACTTTTATCATGTGGGTGAAACAAAGACAAAAGGTTTGCACGTGAAGGTTATGTATAAAAGTAAAGGTGGATAAAAACACAAGCTTCTTTTACTGTATGTAAATAGGAAGTGTTATTAGTAAGTGATTTATATTTGCTTTTAATAATCAGCCACATGATCACGTCGACAAATGTGAATGTCTATTTGGAATAAGCTTAAACTTGATGAACACTGATCATTTCTCTGCAAAGTGAACTCAGGGAAATGTAGTGAAGAATCACAAATGCAGTGGTTATATATGGGGAGTTGAAGTCACAGCATGGGGCCTTTTTTAAAAAAAAAGTACAAATGATTGTGAATGGCAAGAGACAAAGAACTGTTTGATCCTGCTTGAATTGTGCCTGACCAACACATGTGATGTTTGTTAATTTAAAAGATAATTTTCAACTTCAGAAAGTTCTCGTTTTTTATTCAACTAATCAAGTATAAGACTGTGAAAGTACATGATTAAAAAGACTAAACACCCAAAACCGACTGATGAAACCTTGCTGAGCCGCCCCCCTAAATAAGCTAGAGAACTCTACTCCTGTAACTGCTGCTGTCAATACGGCCGGATCTCATGAATTTCACCTTTTTTTAATACTTTGTGCTGAGGCGACGGCCATGTTGGTGTTGGTGACTATCATCTTGCAAGACGATGCAGTTCACCAACCATTTCTACAAAAAACTAAATGGTATTTTTTCTATCTTCACTTTCTTTCATTTCTTGAATTGCACAAGTATCTTTTAAATCAACAAACATGATGTGTGTAATCAGTGGCACAATTCAAACAGGATCAAAGGACTTCACCTCTACTGTCAAGAAGGAGACAAAATGTTGAAAAACGTCATGAGGTCGTGTTTAGCATGATCATTCACATAAAGGAACACAAACCATGATGGCACTGAAACCTTTTCCGGTAACTGCACAGTTCATATTGTATGAAGATGAGGTACATAAATACATAATGCAGCTGCCAGAAGTGTGTGAATACGTGTGTGTAGAAGCAGCAGCGTGTACGAATTGCTTTGACAGCCAAACCAGTAAAAGTGGATGTATGTGTGTGTGAGAGGTGTAAATACATTAATTTCAGCATTCATGTGTTTCAGACAGAGCTGATACATCCTCAGATAGAGTTTGTGTGTGTCTGTGTGTGTGTGCAGAGCCCAGGGTGGGGGTGAGGCGGCTTAACGCAATAAAGCATGTTGTATTGACATCTGTGTTGTGTCTATTGATTCCCCATTATGGAGCTAACAAACCCGCCTGGACGCTTTGTCATTCGCAATCACGTTAGCACCGGGACTCACCAACAACGCTGCCCCCTTTAAAATCTGATCCATACACACACACGCGCAGAAGCAGATGTCCTCACATGCGCACGCACTATCTCGAATTCCTACACATCCACGGCGATCGTTCATGTCATCAGACACATTCACACACTTTCAGTCCACCCCCCCACATACACACACACATACACACACTCACACACGTTAGGACCACAAATTCTCATGCACACATAGCAACAGTTCTCTCTCTCTCTCTCTCTCACACACACACACGCAAACACACATGCACACAAATGGGTTGGCGGGAGAGTAGTCAATGCTGGCTAATCAATAGTGGAGGAAGGTTAAAACCACTCACACAATGGGCAGCTATGAGCTGCTTGTGGTTTCCAGATAAACCACACACGCTGGACAGATCCATAACTGACCTCAATGTGCAATTATTGAATCGTCTACCTGTCTGCCTGCTTACACACATAACTGGGAGCTTCATGCATACACACACACAAATCTATACATACAAAATTCTCACTTATACAACCGTCTTATACACACCACGGCTCCACCTCTTCACTGAGTGATGCTGCTGCAACCTTAACACATTCTCAACCTTCCTTGCACAAACAAAAATACTTGCTAATACACACCCTTAAACACAAACATGTACACACACACAGCCAATTAATCCAGGCACAGGGGCCTTTGTTCAGGTCCCATTTGGTGTGGCCCGCAGAACACAACCCCCTCCTGGGCGCAGAGAGGTGAAGATCCTGGGTAGGAGGACGAGATAGTTATCGAGCAGCACGGGGCACTGTGTGTGTGTGTGTGTGTGTGTGTGTGTATGTGTGTGTGCGCGCGTGTGTGTGTGTGTGTGTGCGTCGTGTGTGTATGTAGGCAGGAGGTTTCTGCTTTGAACTCTGGAAAAAAGTTTCTCTGCACTGTTTTTAAACAAAAGAATAGAATAGCACACTTTTTCCATATTATCGTTTTCAGTATCTTCATCTTGTGGTAATTTGGATTTTAAGATCATCAGATTTTCCTGTTTTCTTTGCTGTAGTTTGAATATCACCAGCATTGAATATTTTATACACAGCTGTAAACTAACTTAACAGAACAGGTTGGACTAGGGAACAAAGTCAACACTGTGCTGAATACCTACAGCTTGGATAAGAGGCCTCTTAGAGTAGCCAACATAAATAAACCATCCCTCTCAATCCAGACACGTGCCTTCTCTATGTGAATTTGACAGCTCTCAGTTTTATATGGGCCACAGTGGCCCTGGAGGATTTTACAGCAGTGTACATAAAATAAAAGAGCATTTAGATTTCCTTTGTTGTGGTGCAGAGCAGGGACAGAGCAGCGGCAGCTACAGGTCCCTCTCCGCCCTGCCTGCCCTCTGAAAACCACACAGCAGAGGAGACTGTCTGGTCAGATCTCTGAGCTGCACAAAGGAGACGCTTTCTGAGTCTTTGTGGCCAAGATCTGATGCTCAAAATGAACTAAGGAACATCAGTCTCGGCTATGCAGCAGTAAATATGTGTAGGTGCACAGCATGAGTGTACAAATGACCCAAAAAAAAAAAACTATTCAGAGGGGCTTCGCCTTTAGACAAAAGATGTGCTATCTCCTCTCGTGTCTGTCTCTTCCTGTTGGTTTATGACCACAGTCAACGAGACACAGTCAGTCCACTCTTGTTCAGTATAGAAACGAAATACAATATGATATTGCATTGTTATTGTGATATAATTCTAAATACATCATATCGTAATGTGGCCTAAGTGTCGCCTTGTTCCTGGTTATACAATATATTTCAATTATTAATCTCAAAAGTGAACGTTACAATCGTCGACACACCTTCAAAATAACTGGGCGAATGCCGTCAGTTGTTCCAGATCTTTAAAATCAGTGCGGAGACTTTTGATTCTAGAGGCATGATGTATTCACTCAACAACAACAATATGCAAGAAAGTAAGCAAAAAAATAAGACAGAATATCTTAACCTGGTGGTAAAGGATCGATTGACAGATAACCTTCCTTCATATAGCAGCAATGTCAGACGGTTTAATAACAGTGTTTAAATTAATTTTCTTAGAATGTCTGCAGATATTAGATTTCTGGGTCTTTTCCATTTTTTATACACAGTATTAACATTTCCATTGGTAGATGGAGCTTCTAAAGCGGCATTTTAGACTGTCATTTATGTCAACACAAAAACTTATATCAATGGATTTCCTTTAGTGTTGGTGTTTAATAAGGTAATCCAACATGTCGACTTAATGGCAGCCTGTGAATGAACAATAATAATATTCAAATCAATACGTTAGTGGGAAAGGTGTAAATAAAATACCCTCAATGTCTGATAACAGATTCAATCCAGCGACTGTTTTAAAAGCGTCAAAGTGTGGTGACGCGTCTGAGGCCCAGCTGAGCTGAGGCCAGCGGTCTCAACACTGTAGTGTTAAAGAGTCGAGCTGACAAAAAACCCATAAGCCCTCAGTTTAGATCCACTGTAAAACCACTGTCTGCTAACGTCTGCTGTTTAGGACCTCTCCCTCTCTTTTTCCACTGAACCTCACACACCTCGTCTTAGACTTTTGACATCCCTTCTTTGCTCACACCAACGCAAACACACCCAGATGCGTGTGCGCGCACACACACACACACACACACACACAGTTACAGGTGCAGGCAATCGTATAGATGCACACATGCACACCTTGGTCAAAGGCCCAGATCAGAGAGAGACAGAGAATTGTGGGTAACAGACTTAGCTAAAGTGGCTTATGGGGCCCGGCCAAACCACACCAGGCAAATCCAATTCAACAACCACCCTGTCCATTGGGAATGAGCGAGCGAGTGAGAGAGAGACACAGAGAAAGAGAGGGAGAGAGAAAGAGAGAGAGACAGAGAAAGAGAAGAGAGTTTGCATTTTACTGAAAAGGCTTTCGTGTCAAGTGAATACTTCACAGAAATGAGAAACAGAGGACTCGGAGTTTCTTTCTCTCCAGAGATTAAGGATGAAAGGCGGAGGAAAGGGAAGGAAAAGCAGAAGGGGAAACGAGGGGTGAGTGTTGGCCTTTGCTCTCCTACCAAGTTTATTCCTCTCGTGTGTTTCGGCTGCTTATCACACAAACATGCTTAAACAGAAAAAGCAGCCGGTACAGGCACTCTGACCCGCTCACCTGAGGGAGACCTGTAAATCTCATTCACACATTAAATCATTTTACTTTTTAATAATCTACTCATTTGTTAACATAAAGTATAGCACTATTTTATTTAGCCACATATTGATGTTTTCATTATTTAAACAGTATACTGTTCATTACATGACTTTATCACGTTAATCCATTTTTCCAACCATCCAGCTGTTTGTGTCTTTATTCTCTCTCTCACTTACTTTCCCTCAGCTGATTCAAAATTCAATTCACTGATTCTTTCACCTGTTAATTCTCTCACTGACACTTTCACCTTCTCATTCACTTACTATTCATTTATGCACTCGCTCATTCTGTTATTCATTCAATCATCCATTCACTCTCTTGCACCCAGCCTTCACCCTCTTCCTCTTGTACCCCCACCGTGTCTTTTTTCTTTAATTTCTTAAAGGACCAACAGAGAAATTGACCCCACCCCCAAAACACGGAGAGCCAGTGGTTATATGTCGCCTGTCAAAGCCGCCAGGAGCAGCTCTCATTAAAACCTCAACCGTTTTTCTCCTCCTGACACCTACTTAAGGTGATAGCCTGAATTACCCCTGTGCGGCTCGGCATACACACCTACCCCCCATCTGTCATTTGAAATTTCCGCCTGGATGGATTAAGGTGGTGGGGATGGGGGAAAGGGGAGCCACCAGTACTGTCACCCCACTCAAACATGTAGACACACTTTGGTACACACACACGGTTTATGTTGAAACCAACAAAACGCACGGATAAGTCCTAAAACTCCCACAGGTGGGCGGAAAAACGAAAGCAGGTGGATTGAACTCTGACCTCTAGAGAAAAAAATCCAATATATTGACAAAAGAATACATTTTATTTTCTCGAGCTGATTCCTGTTTTGTTTCATAGTTCGTTTGTGTGAACATTTAACACATGAAAATCCACAGTACCTGGTTTTTATGAACCTTTTAGCCATTAGGAATTTAAGAATATGATGCTTAGCAAATATTACATCCTCGGTAAAGCCCTCAGGACTCTTACAGGAACATAAAGGTGACACAAGGTGATGGAAAAAATACTATAAAGAGCTCTGCCATTATTGATCACACTGCAAGTCACTTAAGCAATATTACAGTGATCATGGGGTATTAAAGCAAAGCATAAAGGCATGAAAAAGTCATTATAGTAAGTACTATTGATTCGCAAACTCACTGGAAGTCCTTTAAGTGAAAGGCCAATGATATTATATTACTGTTTTATTACAGAATAACAGTATGATATGTTAAGTTACGTATTTGTTTGTTTTGGTGACAAATTTGGAAAATATAATTAGAATTTCGCTCATTTAGAAAATGTCACTCTGCTCATTTTTTTTTTCTTCCTTCCTCTCACATCATCTCCAGTGAAGTCAAACTTTTCCTCCCTCAGCCAACTCGACTGTACTCCTGTTTTCCCAACGCGGCCCCAGTCAGAGATCAATACGTTCTGATCGATGGATGACCATGAATATTCTCCCCTAACCTGACCGAGAAAGACTGAAGCAGAGGAGAGGAGCGAGGAGAGGAGAGGAGAGGAAACAGATGGGATGGCGGCTGAGATGGATAGATTGCTCTGAATGAAAGAGGAAAAAATGAGGAGCGAGTGTGGCGCCTCTGTGACACTGTGATGGATGCTAATGAGCCAGATATTTATGCATCCCATTTTGGGCGTGTTTTACATTCTGGATTTATATGCAAGTAAGTATTTTAATTAAACTCTCTCTGCTTTGTTAATGAGTAATTCACTTAATATCTTTCGAGCTGTAAGGAGGCACGGCGGCTCGTTATTCTTCAATTCTTTTCTTCATAAAAGCGGGTCAGATAATTTAAACTTTGACTGCAGTTTTGCTTGTTTGTGTTTTTTCAAACAAACAGAATAAATCACACGAGATTCATCAGTAATTCAGGAGACAAGTTGATTTGAATTTTACACAAATGCCAAAATCCAACCACCACAGCAGATTTGTTTTATATTAAGGTAAAGTTGCAAATTCTGCAGCTGTTAAATAACTTTCATATATGTAAAAAATGCCTGATGTATCTCCTGTATGAAGTAAAATATAGACAGAATTAAAATGATGTACATGTGACCCTGTGACTCATCTCATCTCTGTACATTGTTTATTGGACTGTTTGTTAAATTTGAGCTCAAACTGTGATAATAAAAATAGCATTAACTGTATATAATTGTATTTAATTCTATCGGACTGGAAATGAAAAGATGTTGAGGTGAAGATAATAACCGGGTTTTATTCTCTGTGTAGGTGCACATGGGGGGTAAAAGGACCGGGAGGAGAATCTTACCGGGGCTGGACCGCGGAGCCAGCGAGGACTTGAGTCTCCAGGCGCTGAAGTCGGACGCTGTTCTCTGAAAGACGAAGGGGACCGGCAGGGGGACAAACATGGTCCTCTGTCGACCTGGGGGTCGTTGTTTGTTGTTTTAGTCTCACTTTTCTTCTTCTCTTATCCGGCGTCCTTCCGTCGTTCTTTGGCCTTTCTTCGTTTGCGTTTCCAGGTTTGTGGACAGCCGTGTGTGCAGAAGCTGGGACGGTTTAAAAAACAGGAGACTTTGGTTTTTTTTCTTCCGTGGATCCAGCGGACTCACATCTCTTGGTTTTTCAGATTTTTGTGTCGCTGGGATGCAGGAGGTTATTACGGTCCCCTTAGTTGTATCTTCTCGGAGTCAACTAGTCCGGCACACACACACACACATACACACACACGCAGACACATACACGATGTGCAGGGCGCGCAGCGGCGGCTGTGAAGCTCTGGGAGAGAATATGAAGCTACCAGCGGTTATCCATTCAGGCTGACGCGGGCTGCAGGTGTCTGGACAGTGGAGGATATCTGCTACCGTCGCACCTCATGTGGATCTAGTGCAGTTGGAGCTCCTCGTTCAGCTGCTTCCACGGACACAATTAGACTCCATTTATCGTGTCCACGCAGCTGTGCGTAAAGATCGCAGCGGCTCTCTGTCTCTGTCTGTCCTCCTCGGCGGGGGTTGCTTTGGTTTAGGTTGGGAGATGACGGAGCTCTCCTGCTGCGCTGTCATTAAAAGTCTCAAACAAGCGCTGGCCACCGGTGAATCCTCGGCACAGAGAGACGGGAGAAGGGGGGGAGAAACTGTCCGTGTAGCACTAGAGTTGCTTCTTTTTGGTTCTCGTAAAGATTTGGTTAGTAGCTGGCTGGTCTGCTGAAGAATACATGCCCATAAAGCGACACAATAATAAAACGCAAAAGCATTATTTGGTAAAAGACAGAAATAGTCAAATAATAAAGTAAGGCTACGCAGGCACCTCCTGTCTGACTTTCGCTCCTCCCTCTCCTCCCCTTGTTGTTTCTCTCGCTGCCTCTTTCTCTACCGCGGGTCACTAATTAAAGCAAAATCAATAGATAAATAAATGAATAAATCCATATCAATAAGTACACCTGTTCTCCGCTTTCCTCCTCCACTGACGCGCGGCTGAAAGCGAGAAAAAGAGGTGGGGGAAGCGATGCCCCTTTTCTTTTTACGCTGTAGAGTCTTTTCTTTGGCTCCGCTCCGCCATCCGCCGGTGTGTGTGTTTCTCTCTCTCTTTCTCTCTCTCTCCAGCCTCTCTCCGTGTGTATCCAACGTGTGTGTGCGCGCGTATCTCCGTCCCCTCAGTTTATTTTGGGAACCCCGGTGGTTTCGGTCCGACACCGCGCAGCCTGAACGCACTCTGGCACGGCGAAGCGCTCCGGCCAGGAGACAGACAAGAGATACCCAGCCCCCTTTTTTTTTAACCCCCCTTTCCCCTTCCCTCCCCTCTCTACCTCTATCCCCCTTTCTCCCTCTACCCCCTCACCCCAACACACACACACACACACACACACACACACACACACACACACACACATACACACACTTTCTCTCAGTGTTTCTGCTCACATCAGAACATTTATTGACACTTGTATCAGATCTGTATTGGAGCTACATATGGGAGCTTCATATCACAGAATCTTTAAGACTATGCACATGTGAAAAATCTATTTAATAAATAAAAAGGATTTATCTGCAAGAGTCCATTCTGAATTATATTGGCACACACACACACACACACACACACACACACACACACACACACACACACACACACACACACACACACACACACACGCTCTCTCGCCCTCTTTCTGACCACTATAATCCCGTACAAGACGAGCACAGATCCAGCCAATTGATCTTCTGATTACTTCATTATAATGAAGCCAATAATCACATCATCGCCGGCCTCCGAAAAATCGATCGGCTCTTCACAATGTGCGGACATGAATTCAAGGGGGGGGCTTTGATGTATATTTCAGCAGGAGGATCTCTCTCCCTCTCTCCTCTCATATAAATGAACGTGGCTCTGGCCCATGCAAGGTCACCTGCAGCACTCAACTGATGTATTTTTTTTCCTCGACACCGAGGTGAATAATCACAGCCTGCAGAGCCAGGGGTGTTAAATTAGTAATTATTTGGCGCTCGGGAAGGCTACGTGCGGGTGTGCGTAAAATGTGCGTAAAATGTCAGTCGAGCTGAATCTAAATTGCACGTTTTGCCTATAAAGTCTGACAGAGAGTGGTGTAGCTGTTGTTGTATAGGTGTGTGTGTGTGTGTGTCCGGGGAAAGGTGCCTCCCGGCCATCACCTCTCTCCTCTCCTCCACCCGGCTGTCAGACGCGCCGGCCCAGCCCGCGCTGTGCATTTACACTCCAGATTATCGCCAAGATAGATTTTTTTAAATAGAAAAATCCATACACTAAATATCGCAGTCAATAAAAGAAAATCGACCAAAGCGCACACACGTCTCTCTCCCTCTCCCGCTCTGTATTCACTCCGGGGTGGGACTGAGCTGTTAATAAGTTATCGATCAATTATGGCCCTCATATATGGAAAGGCCGCGGGCTCTATGCCGATGTTAATGTGCACGGAGAGAAAGAAAACGTCAACTATAAACTATCTGCTGCACGTTTAAAACATCATCAGGAGCGTCCACATCCAACTGCAGTACAACATACTCTGTGTACTATTACTGCCAGTACTGCTGATACTGTAGCTGAGGGTGTCACTTCTCTACAGCTGTACTAACACTTAGATAAAATACTTACAACTATTCATATACACTGCAAATAGAACAGATCCCACAGATATTATGATCCGTACTACTTTTAGTTGTTGAACTGCTGACAGTCCCGCAGCATCTACGACTCCTCTGGTAATACAACCACTTATACAACTTATATTTCTATTACTACTGTTTTTACCATTAATAGCAGTACCGGTACCTCTTCTCATGCTGCTGTATCCTGTATTACTACTGCTATTAGCCGACAATACTTTGAGTTTTACTGCTGCTGTGGCCTCTACTCCAACTACTACTCCTCTTACTCTTATTCTACTGCTTCTGCTGCTAATATCAATAGTGGTACTGTTACTGCTACAAATGGTACTTCATCTATGCATAGACACAGGTCACATCACAAAGGAGCGCCCCCTCCAATTAAAAAAAGCCCAGTCCCCACTGACAGACGACATCCTCACGTCTAATGAGCGAGAATGAGGTAAGCAATATAAACCCTCCATCACTACTACTGCCAGTGGCTCCTCGACCATTACTGTTTCTGTGGCCTCTACTCTGACTTTAAATGTAAATGTAGTAGTGGAAATGTTACACCCATTTGTATAACTTATATTTATATTGCCACTTCCTTTACTAGTAACAGAGCTGTTATTGCTATTAATGCTGCTGTTCCGTCTATTATCGTTATTAAGATGAACACTGACTACTACGCTGCCTCTACTCCACCCACTACGACTTTAATAGTAATACTCCAACTACTTTCATGGCTTATTTGTGTTACTACTGCTTTGACCACTGTCACTGCTGTTACACTGTTACTA